>NW_016107895.1:426287-431177 GCF_001604975.1 Cebus imitator | reverse complement strand
TTAAAAAAAAAATAAAATAAATAAATAAATAAATAAGTAAATGAAAGAAGAGTGGCTCCATGTTGGTAGCTATTGAAGCTGTGTGATACATACACAAGGATTGTTTGTACCACTCCCTCTACTATTCTATATATTTGAAATTTTTCATGCTAAAATGATTTAGAAGTAATAAACACAATAAAGGGCTAGATGCAGTGGCTCACGCCTGTAGTTCCAACTACTTAGGAGGCTTAGGTGGGAGGATCACTTGAGCCCAGGAGTTTGAGGTTGCAGTGAGCTATGATTATGCCACTGAACTCCAGCCTGGGTGACAGAGAAGACATTGTCTCTAAAAAAAATAACAAATTAATTTAATTTAATTAAATAAAGGACCTGACAGGCTGGGTGCCGTGGCTCATGCCTGTAATCCCAGCACCTTGGGAGGCCAAGGCAGGTAGATATGTTGAGGTTGGGAGTTTGAGACCAGACTGGTCAACATGGCAAAACCCTGTCTCTACTTAAAAATACAAAAATTAGGTGGGCGTGGTGGCATGCACCTATAGTCCCAGCTACTCAGGAGGCTGAGACACGAGAATCACTTGAACCTGGGAGGCAGAGTCTGCAGTGAGCTGAGATAACGTCACTGTACTCCAACCTGGAAAACAGAGCAAGACTGTGTCTCAAAAAATAAAAAATAAAAATAATGACCTGACATGCTATTTGATCATCAGAATTCCTCAAATTCATTAATTCATTCACTCACCTATCCATTTATTCAATATTTATTGTTGCCTCTGGCACAATGTAGGTTATAGGGAGACTGAAACAAGAGTCGTGTAGGAGTCAGACCAGGAGAAACATTAAGGAGGAATCAGTTCCAGTTCAGAATGAAAGTAAGAGAATGGTAGGAAGAAACCAGGGGGCAAAGTAGAAGACCCTGAGAGAGGGCATTTTTTTCTTTTGAGACAGAGGTTTTTGCTCTTGTTGCCCAGACTGGAGTGCAGTGGTGCCATCTCGGATCACTGCAACGTCTGCCTCCTGGGTTCAAGCAATTCTCCTGTCTCAGCCTCCTGAGTAGCTGCGATTACAGGTGTGTGCCACTGTGCCCAGCTAATGTTTTGTATTTTTAGTAGAGATGGGGTTTCACCATGTTGGCCAGGGTGGTCTTGAACTCCTGACCTCAAGTGATCTGCCTGCCTCAGCCTCCCAAAGTGCTGGGATTACAGGCAGGAGCCACTGTGCTTGGCTGAAAGGGCATTTTGATAAGGGTGAAGTTCTTGAAAGAGAGTGAAAGAAGGTGGGGCACATAACAATGGAGTGGGCATTATAAGTAACAAGCTGGCTGGAGGCAAGAATGGGGAACTGAAAAAAACGGCTGAAGATGAGGGAAACCACCAATGGCAGCTTTTGCAGTGTCCTTCACAATTACGTCTATCCCTGCATGGAGGAATTGACTTGGTGGCTGTTTTCCACCCAAAAACGTGTACTCAAGAACACACCATTTGATAAACAGAAACAAACAAAAAACACAGGTCACAACAAAGCTCTGTCCTTAAATATCATTTTAAAGTCCATTTTGCATCTCAAAAGAAAAAAATACCTATGTTAACTTGTGAAACAGAGCATAAAAAGGAACACAGTATAACTTGGAAGAAATGCAAATTAAACATCGGAGAGAAGAAATTAATCTCTGTTTATATTTCATTTCCTCTAACATTTGCCTAATTGGGAAAACAGCAACTTGGTTTTAATAACATTGGAAGAGCAAAAATTCCCAAGATGTAACCCTCTAAACAAGTTTTCTTCTAAAGCCTATTTCAATAATGGCTTGGTAATTATTACATTCACAGGAGAACTCTGGCTGGCACCTTCCAATAGTGGGATACAGGACCCCGCTCATAGCCAGATGCCTACATTCTAAACTCCTGACTCTTTCAAGAAGCAAAGTCCAGATGAGTTTCATCAGGAAAATCTTTGGTAAAAAGATTGGCTAAAATCTTTGGTAAAAAGAGGAATTCTGCTGCAAAATGTTTCTCCTTCTTTGGCTACCACTAGTAATGTTTCCTTCAGCATTTCCTGTGACTCTATTGGCCAGAACACAGTGACCTGAACTTGTCATCCAATTGGCAACTGTTCCAGTCCCTTCAGGGATCCTAGTTATATCTGCCACAGCATTTGAACAGTAGGTGGTCCAGTCCCTGTCCACGAAGGTACACAATTCAGAGGGGACAATAATATCTCTAAAATATTCATCTCTTAAAAACCTTCTTACACCCATGATCAGCAGCATGAAAAGGCCTGTTTTCTAGTGCCAGCATTCAAATAGTTTAATGATTTGCAATCAAATTAGCCTAAACTCTCCTGGTTAAGAACACAGACTCTGAAGACAAACATGGATTTTTATTTAAGAGACCACACACACACATACTTACTAACTGTGTGACCTTGGACAAGTTACTTAACTCCTCTAAGACTTAGTTTCACAATCAGTAAATAGGGAATAGATAGATTCAACCATTTATCTCACAGTTTTATAAGCATTAAATGAGAGATCTTGTGCAGTTCCTTCCCTGAAACCACCATCCCTCAGTAACACAGGCCTATCACTCCACTGGCCAGTCAGACCTCACTGGCCCCCCACCAGGGGTGATCTGAGAAGGCTCTGGGTACTCCACAGCAAACCCCTAGCATGAGCATCCGGAGATCCTAAGTGCTCTAGGGAAATGTGAACACTTACTTCAACCCCATTCTACCACCAAGGCCAAAAAACAAGAGGATGGCCACCTGAAAAGCAATTAAAACCTGGCACCCATAGGCATAGGGGAGTCTCATCACTTTAAATGGAACAGAGGAGGTAGTCCAGACCACCAAACCAGTACCCCACAATGTAGAGCCCCAAAAAGACTCAGAAGAAAGAAGGAGGATAATGAGGGGAAGGAAAGAAAAGAGAAAGGAAAGGAGGAGATGGAGGACAAGGAGGAGGAGGAGGAGGGGGAGAAGGAGAAGGAGAAGGACAAGGAGAAGGAGAAGGAGAAGGAGAACAAGAATGAGAAGGAGGAGAAGGAAGCTATATATTTCCCCTTATAGGAGCCTGAATGTTTGTGCTCCTCCCAACAAAATTTATATATTAAAACTTAATCCCCAACGTAATAGTATTAGGAGGTGGAGCCTTTGGGATGTGATTAGGTCATGAGGGTGGAGCCCTCATGAATGGGATTAATGCCCTTATAAAAGAGACCCTTCAGGCCGGGCGCGGTGGCTCACGCCTGTAATCCCAGCAGTTTGGGAGGCCGAGGTGGGCAGATCACCTGGGTCAGGAGTTCAAGACCAGCCTGACCAACACGCAGAAACCCTGTCTCTACTGTAAATACAAAAATAGCTGGGCATAGTGGCACATGCCTGTAATCCCAGCTACTCGGGAGGCTGAGGCAGGAGAATCACTTGAATCTGAAAGGCGGAGGTTGCAGTGAGCCGAGATTACACCATTGCACTCTAGCCTGGGCAACGAGAGTGAAATTCCATCTCAAAAAAAAACAAAAAAAAAAAAAAGAGGCTCTTCATTGGATGGACATACAAGAAAAATTAAATAAAAGGCCTCAGAGATTTCCCTCTCCTCTTCCGCCCTGTGAGGTTATAGTGAGAAGACAGCTGCCTATGAACCAGTAAGCGGGCACTCACCCAGACACTGAATCTGATGTTGCCTTGATCTTCGTCTTCCCAGCCTTCAGAACTGTGAGAAATCAATTTCTGTTGTTTATAAATCACCCACTCCATGGTATTCTGTTATAGCAGCCTGAATGGACAAAGATAGTGTCCTCCTGGTTTCTTTCAAGAGAAACCAGAAAGAGGTTGAAGATATTTTGTCTCCCACCTCACCACCAAAGAGAAGGAGATGTTTGTGCTGGTGGTACTAAACAGTCTGCCAGGAAGGAAAGACCACCACTACCACCTTCTCCCAAGAACCAGGAGTCCCAAGCAGAGGGTACCTCTACCACTAATCCTGGAGACACAAAAAAAGAGACAGGGCCCCAAGCCACAGAATTGTCCACCCACTCAGGCCAAAGACCAGAACCCACACCAAGGGTCAGGAAGCAGAATGAGGAGCTGGGTTGGGAGCACACACAAGTGATTGCTAAGCTGCAAAAATTGTACTGTCATTGTAGGGTAACTGGCCAGCCCTAGCACCCTCGCTTTCTCCCCATGCGGGGGGAAAAAAAAACCTGACTTCTGCCTCCTCCCAACCACATTTTTCCTCTTCTCTGTTCTGTGGACATTTCCATAATCCATCTGGCCTTCCCTCCCCAAGGACAGTTGAAAATGATCTTTTGCAGTTTCCTGAGTGAGTTTAGTCATGTAAAATACACCTGTCCATGTCCCCACCTCTTTCCCTGGCTGTACACCTGCAGAGGTCAATTTCTGATTCTCCTCCCTACTTATATTCCAGGTAAGTTTTGTTTACCTGCCCACTAAACCCCAGAGGCAGAGTGGAGTGTTTGCACACCCAGACTCTGAGCATCCACTTCTGCCACCCCATGCTGAGTTTTTAAACTCTTGTGCTTTCCAAGAGTTTCTTAGTTGGGGCATTGACCCTCCCTAGGTTTATGCCTCCAGACTGAAAGTCAACTGTGTGTTTATTTTAGACATGGTCGGGGAATGGTTAGGCTTTGGAGCCAGGGCAGGGAGAGAGAAGAAAGTGTCTAATGTAAAACAATTTACTTTTTGTCTCCCTTGTTGTAAATAACATAGAATGGCCAAATCCTGGATATGTACACATTCTAACATCTAAAATCATTCCCACCTGTCTTCATTGTAACATTTGAAAAGAAAATAAATGCTCGTCTCTCTAAAAAAGAGAGAAAATTAAATGAGATAGTCTATGCATGGTCCTTAGCAAAAACCTAGCACAGAATA
>NW_016107895.1:417572-426183 GCF_001604975.1 Cebus imitator | reverse complement strand
AAAAAAAAAAAAAAAAAAAAAAAAAAAACATTGTTTAGGACAGACACAGTGGCTCATGCCTGTAATCCCAGCACTTCGGGAGGCCAAGGTGGCAGATCACTTGATGTCAGGAGTTTGATTCCACACTGGCCAACATGGTGAAACCCCATCTCTACTAAAAATTAGCCGGGCATGGTGGCAGGTGCCTGTAAACCCAGCTACCTGGGAGGCTGAGGCAGGAGATAGCTTGAACCTGGGAGACGGAGGTTGCAGTGAGCTGAGATGACACCACTGCACTCCAGACTGAACGACAGACTGAGACTCCATCTCAAAAAAAAGAATTATGTATATAGTTTAGGTGCTTATCACAAAAGTAAAAAATATTAGACATTGGAGGCTAGGGATTGGAGTACAAAGAAAGATAAGAATACCTCTAAATAGCCTCTACTCTGCAGGATTTTACAATGTGATTGTGGAGACAAGGTGTACACATGACTGATAGTGTCAGAAACACTGGCAAGATATTAAGTGTCAAGTGAATGACATAGATTGAAATGGGGCACTTGGTGGAGTTGAGGCCAAAAGTGGCTGCATGCAATTTTGTGTTGATCCCTGAAGGAATGGTCAATCTTTGTAGCGGCAAGGGACATTGTAGACAGTGGCAACAACATGAGTATGAACTTAAAATTTTAAATAAGTACAATATATTCAAGAGACAATGAGAAAACCAGCCTATAGCGGGGGCATGGCAGAGAGAGTAAAAACTACAGCTAGAGAGATTTGGGTCACATCAAGATTCATGGCCAATAGGAGTTCCAGATATGTAGCCCAGCTCCTGACATGTAGGGGCCAGAAGGAAGATGGTATCTATGGGCAAGGGGCACTGATAGGAAGAACAGAGGAGGGCAAAAGCCAGGCATGGTGGTACAAGCCTGTAGTCCCAGCTCCTTGGAAGGCCAAGGTTGGGGGATTGCTTGAGGCCTGGACTTTGAGACCAGACTGGGCAATATATTGAGACCACATGTCTACAAAAAAATTAACAATTAGCCAGGCATGGTGACTGTAGTCCTAGCCATTGAGGAGGCTAAGGCAGGAGGATCGCTTGAGCCCAGGAGTTTGAGGTTACAGTGAGCAATGATCACACCACTGCATTCTAGCTTCGGCAAGACTCTGTCACAAAAAAAAAAAAAAAAAAAAAAAAAAAAAAAAAACACAAAAATTTTGTCACAAAAAAAAAAAAAAAAAAAGACAAAAAATTTGAGTTCATGATCCTTTTGAAACCAGCCCAATTTTCCCAGAAAACCAATGTTTGTGCTTTTTTTTTTTATGAGAACACACCCTGGCACACGACAAAAAAGGAATAAAAATTTTTTTTTAACTGATGTTTATCGTTGTTTCTGAATAAACATAGAAACTGGCTCTCCTCATCTTTCTCTTTTGAGAGATGGGGTCTCACTATGTTGGCTAGGGTGGTCTCAAACTCCTGACTTCAAGTGATCCTCCCACCTCAGTATTTGGCAGCACTTTCTTAGTGAGCAGACTCTGACTAAGACAGAATTTTTCTGCTGTCCAATGGCCTGGAGTCAATTATAAAAAGTTAGGCATCTAGGGCATATAGGTGTCAGGTTAGCTGAGTGTGGACTAACCTGACATGCTATGCAAGTTGATTTTTTAAAATAAATTCCTGATACAGCCTTCTTTTTTTATTGTTTACCTCATTCCCCTAAAAACTAGGCATAACAAGAAAAGAAAAACATCCAGGTGCAGTGGCTCATATCTGTAATCCTAGCACTTCGGGAGACCGAGGCAGGTGGGTCATCTGAGGTCAGGAGTTCGAGACCAGCCTGGCCAACATGATGAAAACCTGTCTATACTAAAAAGATAAAATGAGCTGGGTAGAGTGGTGGGCACCTGTAATTCCAGCTACTTGGGAAACTGAGGTAGGAGAATCACTTGAACCTAGGAGGCAGAGGTTGCAGTGAGCCGAGATTGCGCCATTGCACTCCAGCCTGGGCGACAGAGTGAGACTCTATCTCAAAAATAAATAAATAAATAAATGAAAATGAAAAACAAAGCAGAGTAAAAGTTAAAATTTAGTTAATTTGACTTTTACTCTGGCCAATATGAAGTACCAGGTACTGAATTTATCCTACCACCTTAAAACTATAAAATTGTATGAAATATATGAAAGAACTGTTTTTAGACATTGGGGCAACAAGCAGTGAAGAATTGTAAGCCCCAAATGTCCAGAAACACACAAAGTTAACCCTGCCATTGCATAAGGCAGTTTCCAATATGCAGCACAAGCAGAAGAGACCCAAACAGAGTCCAGCAGTCTCAATGAGCTGAGGGGACAGAGACTGCTGTTCAGGGAGGCCAGGGCAACTATAATTAGTGGAACCGACTACCAGCAGAAGGAGCTGCACAAAGAAAGTGTTCCAGAGATTGGCAGAGGTGTCTCCTTAAGTCTTTGGCTGAGTAGTGGTCTGCACAGAAGTAAGTAGAAAACCCCGAGGGCCAAGAAAAGAACCACCAAAAAAAAGAGTACCTAGAATCATTCCTGGAGCTCACAGAAGACTGGTAATCATGTCTTCACCAACCAGAGTAGAAAAGGCTCCTAATACACAGATTATTTAGTAGAATCCTCAGAAAAATGATACCCTAGTAGGAGGGCAAAGTTAACCCTAAACTAAAGGGTATTCTGGACCTGTCCTAAAAAAGCTTAAGAGTAAGAATGAAAATAAAAGTAAAACATCAAAATTGCATGATGCAGCCAGTTGTGGTGGTATGTATCTGTAGTCCCAGCTACTCAGGACACTAAGGCAGAAGAATAGCTTGAACCCAGGAGTTTGAATCCAGCCAGTGCCACATAAAACAACCCTATCCTTTTTAAAAAATTGTATGATGCAACTAAAACAATCCTTAGAAGGAAATTTGTAGCATTGAATACTTATATAGGTTGAGCATTCCTAATTCAAAAATCTGAACTGCTCCAAAATCTGAAATCTTTTTAGCGCCAACAGGATGCCACAAGTGGAAAATTTCACACCTGTTCTCATGTGATATGTTGCAGTCAAAACTTTGCTTCATGCTCAAAAGTATTTAAAATATCATATAAAATTGGCTTCAGGCTATGTGTATGAGGTATATATAAAACATAGGCTGGGCCCAGTGGTTCATGCCTGTAGTCCTAGCACTTTGGGAGACCAAGGCAGGTGGATCACTTGAACCCAGGAGTTCAAAACCAGCCTGGCCAATGTGGCAAAATCCCATTGCTACGAAAACTACAAAAATTACTTAGGCATGGTGGCACATGCCTGTAATCCCAGCTACTCAGGAGGTTAAGCCAGGAGGATTGCTTGAGCCCGTGAGGCAGAGGTTGCAGTGAACCAAGATTGTGCCACTGTACTCCAGCCTGGGTGACAGAGTGAGACTCTGTCTCAAAAAAACAAAACAAACAACAACAGCAAAAATGTTTAGACTTGGGTCCCATCCCCAAGTTATCTCATTATGTTTATGCAAATATTCCAATTTTTTTTTTGATCTAAAATCCAAAATGTTTCTGGTCTCAATAATTTCAGATGATACATACTCAACCTGTATTAGAAAAGAGAGGCAATGATTCTTTGAAAATGACAACAAAAGCACAAGCAACAAAATGAAAAATAAATAAGTGCAACCATATCAAACTAAAAAGCTTCTGCACATCAAAGAAAACAATTAACAAAATAAATAAGCAACCTATGGAATGGGAAAAAATATTTGCAAACCATATATCTGATAAGGGGTTAATATGTAAAATATATAAGAAACTCATACAACAACTCAATTTCAAAAAAAATCCAAACAAAATCCAATTTAAAAATGGGCAAAGGACCTGAATAGACATTTATTCAAAGAAGACATACAAATAGCAAACAGGTATATGAAAAAATGTTCAAAATCACTAATCATTAGGGAAATGCAAATCAAAACCATAATAAGATATCACCTCACATCTGTTAGGAGGGCTATTACGAAAAAGGTAAGAAATAAGAGTCGGAGAAGGTGTAAAGAAAAGGGAACCCTTATGCACCATTGATGACAATGTAAATTGGTACAGCCATTATGAAAGCAGTACGGAGGCTCTGCAAACTCCTAAAAATAGGCCTACCATACAATCCAGCAATCCCATTTCTGGGCATATATTTGAAGGAAACAAAATCAGCATCTCAAAGAGATTGCAGCATTATTCTCAATAGTCAAGATATGGAAACAACCTAAGCACCCATTAATAGATGAATGGAGAAAAAACTATGATTGTGTGATTGATGGATGGATGGATGGATGGATGGATAGATAGATAGACAGACAGATAGATAGATAGACAGATAGAAAGAATGGAATATAATTCATCCATACAAAGAAAGAAATTCTGCCATTTTTGACAATGTGAATGAACCTGAAGGATCTTATGCTAAGTGAAATAAGCAAGACACACAAATAGGCAAATACTGTATAATCACACTTATAATGTAGAATCAAAAAAGTCAAACTCATGGAAGTAGAGTACAATGGTGGTTGTCAGGGGAGTGGAGGAAATGGGGAGATGTTGGTCAAAGGGTAAAAACTTTCAATTATAAGATGAAGAAGTTTTGGTAATTTAAATCTGCAGCATGATCACCAAACTTTGTTTAAATTCTCTGCTAAATACTTGAGATCTTAAATGTTCTCACCACTAAAAAGTGGTAACTTTATAAGATTAACTAACTTGATTGTGATAACCATTTCACAACATATGTATATAACAAATCACCATGTTGTACACCTTAAACTTATACTATATTTGTTAATTATACTTCAATATATCTTGGGTGAATAAAGGAAAAGACAAATCGATAATATAAGCTCCCACCTTAAGATACTAAAACAAAAAGAGCTAAATAACCAAAATGCAAGCAGAATGAAGAAAATAATTAAAATAAGAGGAAAAAATTAACAAAATTGAAAACAGAATGAGAAAATCAATTAAAATAAAAGCTAATTATTTTAAAAGATGAATAAAATGAATAAATCTAACAAAAACTGATAAATGGAAAATAAGACAGAAATTACCAATATAGAAAATTAAAGAGAATATTGATAGAGATGACTCAGACATTGAAAGGGAAAATAAGAGAAAACTACAAACAATTCTATGCACATAAGTCTGACAGCTGCTATGTAATAAACCAACTCCTCAAATACCACAAGCTACAAAAACTCACCCAAGATTAAATGAATAGCCTGAATAGTCCCATATCTATTTAAGACATTGAATTCATATTTTAAAACTTTTCAAAAAAGAAATTTCTAGGCCCAAGTGGTTTCACTGGTAGACATTTAAAGAATATAAAAACCAGTTCTACACAATCTCTACCACAAAATAATAGAGAAGCCAACATTTTCCAATGCATTTTATGAGGTAAGCATTACTCTGATACCAAAACCAAACTAAAACAGTACAAGAAAAAAATTACTAATCAACATTTCTCATGAACCTAATGGCAAAAATCCCTATCCTTGTAGCAAAACATGTACTTTAGGGGTATATCACCTGGGTTAGAATCCAGAGTCTGCCATTTACTAGCTATACCATTTTGACCAAATGACTTAACTTCTCTGATCCTGCTTCTCATCTGTAAAATGGAGATGCCAATTGATATGGTTTGGCTGTGTGCCCACCCAAATCTCATCTTGAATTTTAGTTTCCATAATCCCCATGTGTTATGGAAGGGAGCCAATGGGAGGTAATTGAATCATGGGGGCCGTTTCCCCCATGCTATTCTCATGATAGTGAGTAACTTCTCAGAAGATCTGTGGTTTCATAAGGGGCATCCCCATTTGCTCGGTTCTCATCCTTCTCACTCCTGCTGTCTTTTGAAGAAGAACATGTTTGCTTCCCCTTCTGCCATGATTGTAAGTTTTCTGAGACCTCCCCAGCCCTGTGGAACTTCGAGTCAATTAAACCTCTTTCCTTTATAAATTACCCAATGTTGGTTATGTCCTTATAGCAGCATGAGAATGAACTAATACAGTAAATGGTACCACAAAGAGTGGGGTGCTGCTATAAGGATAGCTGAAAATGCGGAAGTGTCTTGGAACTGGGTAACAGGCAGAAGTTGGAACAGTTTGGAGGGCTCAGAAGAAGACAGGAAAATGTGGAAAAATTTGAAACTTCCTAGAGAATTGGAGGGCTCAGAAGACAGGAAAATGTGGGAATGTGTGGGACTTCCTAGAGACTTGTTGAATGGTTTTGACCAAAATGCTGATAGTGATATAAACAATGGAGTCCAGGCTGAGGTGGTCTCAAATGATGAGGAACTTGTTGGGAACTAAAGATGAATTTCCTATGCAAAGGGAGTTGTGGCATTTTGCCCCTTCCCTAGATATCTGTGGAACTTTTGAACTTGAGAGAGATGATTTAGGGTATCTGGTGGGAGAAATTGCTAAGTGGTAAAGCGTTCAAGAGGAAGCAGAGCAGAAAGGTTAGGAAAATTTGTAGCCTATGTGATAGAAAAGAAAACCCCATTTTCTGAGGAGAAATTCAAGCAGACTGCAGAAATTTGCATAAGTTATGTGGAGCCAAATGTTAATCACCAAGACAATGGGTAAAATGTCTCTAGGGCAGGTCAGAGGTCTTCATGGCAGCTGCTCCCATCACAGACCTGGAGGCCTAGGAGGGATAAATGGCTTCATGGGCTCAGCCCAGGGGCCCCATGCTTTATGCAGCCTAGAGACATGTTGCCCTGCATCTCAGCTGCTTCAGCTCCAACTGTGGCTAAAAGGGGCCAACATATAACTCAGGTCATTACTTCAGAGGGTGCAAGGCCCAAGCCTCAGCAGCTTACACATGGTGTTGGGCCTGTGGGTGCACAGAAATCAAGAACTGAGGTTTGGGAACCTCTACCTAGATTTCAGAGAATGTATAGAAATGCCTGGACGTATAGGCAGAAGTTTGCTGCAGGGATGGAACCCTCGTGGAGAACCTCTACTAGGGCAGTGCAGAAGGGAAATGTGGGGTTGGAGCCCCCACACAGAGTCCCCACTGGGGCATGGCCTGGTGGAGCTGTGAGAAGAAGGCCACAGTCCTCCAGACCCCAGAATGGTAGATCCACCAACAGCTTGCACCATGCACCTGGAAAAGCTGCAGACACTCAATGCCAGCCCATGAAAGCAGCTGGGAGGGGGGCTGTACCCTACAAAGCCACAGGGGCAGAGCTGCCCAAGATCATTGGAGCCCACCTCTAGCATCAGTGTGCCCTGGATATAAGACATAGAGTCAAAGGAGATCATTTTGGAACTTTAAGGTTTAATGACCCCTATTGGATTTCAGATTTGCATGGGGCCTGTGGCCCCTTTGTTTTGGCCAATTTCTCCCATTTGAAATGGGTGTATTTACCCAATGCCTGTAGCCCCATTGTATCTAGAAAGTAACTAACTTGCTTTTGATTTTACAGACTCATAGGTGGAAGGGACTTGCCTTGTCTCAGATGAGACTTCAGACTTGGAATCGGAGTTAATGATGTAATGAGTTAAAACTTTGGGGGACTGTTGGAAGGGCATGATTGCATTTTGAAATGTGAGAACATGAGATTTGGGAGGAACCAAGGGGTGGAATGATATGGTTGGGCTGTGTCCTCACCCAAATCTCATCTTAAATTTTAGCTCCCATAATCCTCACGTGTCATGGGAGGGACCCTGTGGAAGGTAACAAAATCATGGGGTCAGTTTTTCCCATGCTATTCTCATGATAGTAAGTAAGTTCTGACAAGACCTGATTGTTTTATAAAGGGCTTCCCCTTCACTTGATTCTCATTCTTCTCTCTCCTGTCACCTTGTGAAGAAGGATGTGTTTGCTTCCCCTTCTGCCATGATTATAAGTTTCCTGAGGCCTTCCTAGCCCTGCAGAACTGTGAGTCAATTAAACCTCTTTTCTTTATAAATTACCCAGTCTTGGGTATGTCCTTATAGCAGCATGACAATGATCTAATACAACTATACCTGTCCCCATAACTTTGTTGTAAAAATTAGATGAGGTTCTATAAAATACTTAACATAATTCCTGAAATACAGTAGCATTCAATAAATGTTGACTAGTATTTCTATTAATATTACTATTGGTATTATTATTGATGTTCCCACATATGTGAAAATGTGAGGTACATTTTAAACAGCCAAAACCAGAGTGGACAGTAGTACATGCCTTCTGCTCTTGTGAGAGCTGGATGGGAGTATATATCCAGGGTTACAAAGCAGATATTGTACATATTCCAGGGCCTGACCTGTGCCAAGAGGTTAATTGGAGCAGAATGAACTAGTGAAGTCTTGCCAATCTGAGGGCTTCTGGAGCTGAACAACCTATGTATCCTCAGACTTATGACAAGTAGATTCTAAGTCACCAGCATCTGAGACAGAGCACAGGAGGAATAACATTCTTAACAAGCACCACAGATGCTTCTAGTACACATGATTTATTGTTTTGGACTGAACTGTGCCTCCCAACAACCTCCACTAAATTTACATATTGAACTTTCAACCCCCAGTACCTCAGACAGTAACTATATGTGGAATATGTGGAAACAGAGCTTTTTTTTTTTTTTTTTTTTTTTTT
>NW_016107895.1:410823-417392 GCF_001604975.1 Cebus imitator | reverse complement strand
TGACCAGGATGGTCTCGATCTCTTGACCTCGTGATCCACCTGCCTCAGCCTCCCAAAGTGCTGGGATTACAGGCTTGAGCCACCGCACCCGGCAGAAACAGAGCTTTTAAAGAGGCGATCAAGTTAAAATGAGGCCACTAGAGGGGATCCTAATCCACCTTGACTGGTGTCCTTATAGACAGAGGGGATTAGGACATAGACACACTCAGCGGGAAGACTATGTGAAGACACAAGGAGAAGACAACTACCTGCAAGCCAAGGAAAGAGGCCTCAGAAGAAAGCAACCCTGCTGAGGCCCTGCTGATCCTGGACTTCTAGTCTCCAGAATTGTGAGAAAATTAATTTCTGTTGTTTAAGCCACATAGTCTGTACTAGACTGCACACCAGCCTGGGTGGCAGAGTGAGATCCTGTCTCTCCCTCTCTCTCTCTCTCTCTCTCTCTCTCTCTCTCTCTCTCTCTCACACACACACACACACACACACACACACACACACATGAGAATGATAACTGTGGATAACAGCTCACTGCTGGGTGGCTGAATCAAAAGTTAAAGCAAAATTCAAATCATGGTGATTTTTCTTAAAAGTTTTTGGTGACTCTCACTGCTCTGAAGATACAAATCGTTTCTACAGCCTCCAAAGCGTTTCATGGTATGGTCTTGTTAATCCTTCCAGCTACTCTTTCTATTGTCTAACAATAGCCACTTGGCCTCTGTCAGATATACCGTAGTCCCACATTCCTGCCTGCTTTGTGATATTTGCACATGCTATTCCTTTGGCCTGTAAAACTTGATCCTCTCCTCTTTGCCTAACTAACTCCTGCTTACTCTTCAGGACTCATTTTAAGTGTCACATCCTCTGGGAAGACTTCCCTGATTTTCTAAATTAGGAAAATTTTCTTTAGTGTTTGTTTTCTAGCACTTTCCTATCTTCACTCATGGTATTTATTAATGTCTGGCTCTCCCATTCAATGGTGAGCTCCATGAGAGCAGAGGCTACATCCACTTTGTTCACCATGGTCTCCCCAATGACTGATAGGATGTAGATGCTCAATGAAAACGTCAATCGAAGGCAGACAGGCACAACAGTATGCCCTAGGAGTGATGTCACCCTTGGGAAGACTGGTAAGAGAAGTGACCTAACTACTTCATTTTGTAGTTTGTCACTCTGCCTTCTCAGCAGTTTTGCCCAAGGTTTCCATTCTTAACCTCACCTATTTTTTAACCCATCTCTATCTTTCAATTTTTAAAGCACAACAGCCCTCTCCCCTTACTCTAGCTTTTGTTTCCCAATTTTTACAAAAACTGGGCACAGAAAAGTATCTCACTTTTTTCTTAATGTCACTGTAAGAATAACAATGTCAGTTCCATGAAAAATGGTAACCAACTTTCAGGTTCAACATCAAGTTGATATTATAATAAGGGCAACTACTGCTCAGTTCATCAGTTGTTACCAGATTTCATTTTTCCAGGAGAAATCAGGAATGCATATTTTTGTATGAACCTCCCTATTTTTGAAATATTGGCAACTATTTTTTAATGTAAATTTGTGTTAGCCAAATGAAGCATGTCTATAGGCTAGAAGTGCTCTATACAATATCATTTTGCATCCTCAAATTGTAAATAACTATAATACAAGTCAGAATAAAATCAGTGGTATAATGGAAGTAGAATCAGCATAAGATCGTATAGAAAAGACCAATTACAAAATGTACATTGCCACATAAACAGATAAATTTTTGTAACAAATAGGCCAACTGACCCATTCATTTGCTTAAGAGCACAGGCAAGGCAGGTTTTCGTGCCCTAACCTTTGCTTGGCCTCCTGAGTCACACAGCTTGTCCAGTCATGGACTGTGACATACTCTCTTGCCTATTTTTTGCCTCCTATGTCTTGGCAATAAACATAGAGGGTAAGGGCGGAATGACGACCAGAACAAAGAAAAATAAGCTTAGAGCACAGTGTTCTTTCAGAAAAGCCCTACAGGAAATGAGTTCAATAAAGATGATTCTTAGGCCTGTGTATGTATTAATAGATCATTCCTAAGTGCACCCCTTGAGTTTAGGCATTTTGACTGTAATTTCCAATATTGTACATTAAGACCTTCACTTAAGTCCCTTGCCGCATCTCTTCAGTCTCCTAATTTATCAAAACACTCAAACCTGTGTTTGCCACATAATGCTATCTTACCTCAATATTCTACTTTTCCTTTAGTGAAAACATTCCTAATTGCTATTTAAATCTAACCACTTCCTCAAGATAGACAAGCTTATCTAAACTATTCCCACTAGCTCAGCTCATTTCTCCACCCATGCTTCATGATAATTAATTAATTGGGAGGATCATTCCAAACTGATATTACCTTTGGTAAGAGGAAAAAAGTCTAGGGGAAGAAGGAGGAATAAATAGAAACTTTACATTGTGTTGGATATACATAATTTTGTTATATTATTTTGTTACTTTAGTAATTGTATGCCTTTTAAAATATAGGGCCCATAAGAATGAGACTTAATTTTTTAACATTTAAAAAATTGTTGTAAAATTTACATAATATAAAATGTACCATTTTAGCCATCTTTAAATGTTTTTTGACTGTTTGTTTAAAGACAGGCTCTTGCTATATTACCCAGGCTGTACGCAAACTCCTGGACTCAAGGGATCTTCCCACCTCTGCCTCCTGAGTAGCTGGGACTACAGGCACAAGACACCAGGTCTGGCTCATCTTAGCCATTTTTAAGTGTACAATTTAGTGGCATTAAAAACATTCACATTATTGTGCAACCATCACCACCATCCATCTCCAGGACTCTTGTCATCTTGCATAACTAAAACTCTGTTTCCATTATGCAATTACTCCTCATTACCCCCTTCTCTACCCCTGGCAACTGTTATTCTACTTTCTGTCTCCACGTACCTCATATAAACAAAATCATGGCCGGGTGCAGTGGCTCACACCTATAATCCCAGCACTTTGGAAGGCCATGGCGGGTAGATCACCTGAGGTCGGGAGTTTGAGATCAGCCTGGCCAACATAGTAAAACCCCATCTCTACTAAAAATAGAAAAATTAGCCAGGCATGATGGCACCTGTAATCCCAGCTACTCTGGAGGCTGAGGCAGGAGAATCACTTGAACCTAGGAGGCGGAGGTTGCAGCGAGCTGAGATCACACCACTGCACTCCAGCCTAGGAGACAGAGTGAGACTCTGTCTCAAAAAAAGAAAAAAAGAAAAGAAAAGAAAAAGAAAGCATACACTATTTGTCCTTTTATGACTGGCTTATTTTGCTTAGCATAAAGCCCTCTCAAGTTTCATCCATGCTATAGGAATTTCTTCCCTTTTTAAGGCTAAATAACATTCCATTGTATGCATATACCACATGTGGCTTACCCATTCCTCCACAAATGGACATTTGGGTTGTTTCTACTTTTTGGCTATTGTGGACAATGCTGCTATGACCTTGGGTGTAGAAATACCTCCTTGAGTCCTTGCTTTCTATTTTTGGGGGCATATAATCTGAAGTGAAGATGCTCCTTGATTCATGATGGGGTTACATCCTAATAAACCCATCATAAGTTGAAAATATTATGTCAAAAATGCACTTAATACACCTAAACATTCTAACCTCATAGCTTAGCCTACCCTACATTAAATGTGCTCAGAACACTTACTTTAGCCCTCAGTTGGACAAAAGTCATCTAACACAGTCTATTTTATAATAAAGTGTTGAATAGCTCATGTAATTTACTGAATATGGTACTGAAAGTAAAAAAAAAAAAAAAACCAGAATGGATGTTGTATTAGTCTGTTTTCATACTGCTATAAAAAACTGCCCAAGACTGAGTAATTTATAAAGGAAAGAGCTTTAATTGACTCACAGTTCAGCATAGCTGGGGAGGCCTCAGGAAACTTGCAATCATAGCAGAAGGCAGAGAAGCAAGTCACCTCCTTCTTTTTCCTGACAGCAGGAAAACGAAGTGCCAAGAGAAGGGGGAAGAGCTCGTTATAAAACCATCAAATATCACGAGAACTTACTCAGTATCACGAGAGCAGCATGGGGAAAACTGCCCCCATGATTTAATTACCTCCACCCTTGACACGTGGGGAGTATGGGGATTATGGGGATTATAATTCAAGATGAGATTTGGGTGGGGCCATAAAGCCTAACCATATCAGATCTATAGGTACTTAAAGTACAGTTTCTACTTAATGCATACAGCTTTTGCACTATCATAAAGTAAAAAAATCAGCTTTCTCAAAATTCTTGCCCATGCCTACTTCCCAGCTCCTGCTAGTACATATTGACTAGATGCTGCAGTTTCAGAGTATTATTCGTTTCTCATTTTAGCAGGCAAAGCATGTCCCCAGGTGGGTTACATTGTGATTTAACCCTAGTTAAATCCAACCCTATGTCCAGGAGGAGGGGGCTCAGGCACGTGTTGTCTTGCAAGAGAGAGGCCTCTGTATTTTCTTCAAGCAAATAGAGCATCCTAGCTCTTAATAGGGAGGTGCAGGCCACTTCTACAAGCTCAGAGGTCTCAGGGAAATCTGGGAATTCAAGATTTTCAGGCCTAGACGTTCCCTATCCCATGTGTCAGGGTCTCTTTCTTTTTCAACCACATCCTTGACCTTCACACAGCACATTTGTCTTAGTTGATATGTTAGCTACATTTGGAGCTTGACTACTGTAACAATTAAGTCCTAGACCTGGTCCTTAGCTTTCTCTGTTATCCTGCTGCAAGAAGAGCCTCTTTATTCACTACCAAATAGGTTCCATGGATTTCACTCTTAACTTTAAATTGCTAATCACTTTCAGCTTTGTGTTATCTTTGTTCAGGGTAGCTCAAACTTAAGAATAGCTTCCAAATTCCATCTTTTTTAAGATTACTATTCTCCCCTTATTTCTCAAATGCCTAATATATCCCAATAGCCACTGTATCCCCTTCCACCAATGAAACTTTTGCCTGCACTGCTACCTATGTCAGGGAATATCAGTGTTCCACCTACCAACAGTAACGATGTCCTTGATGTCATCTAGGCAGTGGTTGATCCAGATCCAAAATCCCATTAAGGTACCTGCTTTCTCAGACCACTCTTGGCACCAACTGTCACAGAGCCTGGGTTCCCCAAGAAACAGACCCTGAGATGGGGACCAGTGTGCAGGATGTTTATTAGGGAGTCCCCCTTGGGATCAACACTTGTGGAAAGGAGGTGAAAGGAAGAGGAATGGTCAAAGGGAGAAGTGAAGCCATGATGCAGTTCCAACCAAGGCCTCGGCCAACCCCATGGGAGGCTCTGGAACTACAATGACTGCTTGTCCCAAATTAGGTTAAGAGGGCTGGGCCTTTATATCCCTACATTGACTAATCATTGGGCGTGGAATGCCCTCATAAAGAGGTATGAGGTATCAATTGGGTGAGGCAGTTTTCTTCAGCTGAGGTCATCTTCTAGATGTGCTTTCAGCAGCTGGAGTAATAACTTCTTCATTGCTGAAGGGAAATCTGCGTGCCCCATTACAGCATTCACCACATGGGCTGATGTCCATACCATGTAAATGCAAAGTGTTTCTGATCCACCTTCTAAGGGGTGTGGAAAATAAAACATTCACTTGATCAATAGCCATATATACATGTCTATTAATCTACTTTAGTAAAGATATGACATCTAACACAGCTGTTACAGTTGTTACTATTACTTAGTTAAATTTGTGGTACTTCATTGTCATTTGCTGTGATGGATCTGGTTTTCTCAGGAGCCGCACTGGTGAATTAAATGGGTATCTGATGAAGACTGCATTACATAAGTCTTTGAAGGACTAAATTCTGCAGTTCTTCCTGGGATGCGATGTGGTTTGTCAATTTTATTAATTTTTTACATACTATCTTGGTAGGAGAAGATGAGAAATTTCTGAGGGTATTGCTTGCCCTTTCTTCTACAACAGATCTTACTCTACTGTTCAAGGAATCAACATAGGGATTCTGCCAACTTCTCGGTTTGGCCAGTCCAGTTATACATTCTGGAACTAGGGAAATGACTATCAGGTAAGTCCATAGACCCAGCAGCCTCACAATGGCCTGTTCCTGTGACAGGGGAGATCCCCTTGCCTCCTTCTATTGCACTTCCTCCCTCCCCCACTTCCAGATGGGAAGGAGGGTGAAGAAGGAAAAATAAAATAAAATAAGATTCAAAAGAGCTGGGAAAATGACTCCTTTTTTTGTTCCCAGCGTCTCTGCTCTGCTAACCTTGAAAGAGCTGCAAATGAACGTTATCCCTGCGGGTTGGAGCCTGGCACTGGTTCACGCCCCCTCATCTCCAGGGACCAGGCTCCCTCCTGGAAACACCTCTGCCAACAAACAGCTTGTTGCTTTTGTCTTGTCTCTGTAAGCCCCCTCCCCTGCTGGTCCCCGCTCACGCTGCATATGAATTAGCAAATCAATGAAGCCAAAAGATTGTAAGGTGGGACGTCCAGCAAATGGACAATGAGAGCGTTCCGCCTCAGTTTCCCCTTGAGCATTGTAAGCCTATGAAAGGGGAGAGAAGCTGCAGCTCCAGGAGCTCAGTGAATGAGGCTG
>NW_016107895.1:402544-410368 GCF_001604975.1 Cebus imitator | reverse complement strand
TTTTGAGACAGAGTCTTGCTCTGTTGCCCAGGCTGGAGTGCGGTGGCACAATCTCAGCTCACTGCAACCTCTGCCTCCTGGGTTCAAGCGATTCTTCTGCCTCAGCCTCCCCAGTAGCTGGGACTACAGGTGCCCGCCATGTTTAGGTGATTTCTAAGCTCACGTAGAATTGACATTTTAATGTTCATTGTATTTATCACAATTTGAAATAATTCTGTTTTTCCATCTAACTGATATGGATCAGATCTGTCCCAATTTATCAAACAATCAAGCACTTTAAGCAACAGTGCATTGTTGGCTGCTAGACTGGTTTAGCAGACTTCCATAGATTCAGCCAATAAGAAGACAATGAGCCCAAATGGATATAGTTTATTACTGACACAGGCAGCAGAACAAGAGCAGCATGATGTCCCTAATCTCACAGAATGACACTGAATTGGAGAGGTCAGATGACAAATGACACAAGCAATGGGTCACTCTGGTGTGCAGAAGCCAACTCCAAATTATAGCCAAGCAGTTTATGCTACAGCTCTACTGAAGTAGGCTGTGTGTGTGTGTGTGTGTGTGTGTGTGTGTGTGTGTGTGTGTATGATGGTACAAAGCTCTATGTTTCACTGGAGCCGGGGAGGCATATGAGAAGCTACTGCATGGCACCCTCCCACAAGATAAGGAGGCAGATGAGAAATGACCTGTGACAACGTATCACACTATTTCTTCTCTTACCATGTTCCAGAGAGATCACAAGGCATTCCTCCAAGACTTGAGTCAGACCATGGTTGAACCTTGGCTGTGTGACATATGTAAAGGTGTTCAAGGTCACCACGGCACCACAGCAGAACCATTAATTCCTCTACACTCACAACTAGAATGAAAGTTCCATGAATCTAATGTCTGTATCTGGCTTGCTATATTGACAGTACCTAGAATAGTGTCTGGCACATACTAGATGCTCAGTAAATATTTGATCTAGGAATAAACGAATGAATAGGGGTTTTAGTGTCTTCTCTTATGAGGCAAGAAAGAAGTGTCTGCTATCCCTCTCCCAACCACAAAGTGGGATCCATGTCCTTCTCTTTCCTGGTTCTTCATCTCTAATGATTTACTTCCATCAACTGCTGTTCAACTTACTTGCACTACTAAATCGGATTGAACAAATGATATTTCTAAGATATTTCTTTTTTTTTATTATATATTTTTTTAAAGACGGGATCTCACCATGTTGGTCAGGCTGGTCTTGAACTCCCGACCTCAGGTGATCCGCTCACCTTGGCCTCCAAAGTGCTTGGATTACAGGCATGAGCCACCATGCCCGGCTCTAAAATATTTCTTTACTCCTCTTCCTTTTTCCTCACTGAATGCTCTTGGTTTTTCTAGGACCAGTCTCTAGAAAAGTTGAATTGACTATGTTAAACTGTTGGGTCACTGAATTTTCTGCTAGAGTAATGTGGTTCTCAACCCTGACTATACATTAGAATTAACTTTTCAAAAGAAATAAAAAACTTTTTCTCAGGCTCCACTGCCAGAGACTCTGATTGAATTACTTTCTTAGGGGGCCAGAATGTGGGTAATTGTTTTCTAACTCCCCAGGTGTTGTTATTTTACATCCAGTGCTGAGAACCACTGCATTAGATAAAGTTTAGGCTTGTAGCCTGCACCCACTGTTTTTTGGTACACCTGCTCTTGAGACCTTAAACATAAAACAAAATATTTTATTCCACAAAAGAAAGGGAAAAGTCAATTGTGAATATCCCCAGGAGAGGAATTAGACTGACCTAAAGATAGTAGTGTTTGAGCCCTTGGTTCCTAAATCAGATGACCTGAGTCGGAGTGCAGACTCTGCCACTTAACAAAGATGATTTTGGAAAACTAACTCTAACATGGGAAAGTATCTATCAGTATGCCTGGAATGTAACAGGCCCTCAATATATTTTTGTTGACTCTGTATATGAATCCCTGAATTCCATCTGTAAATTGAGTGTAATAATGCCTGCCTACATCCTGGGGTTGCTGTGAAACTGAAAATAGATAATGAACACAAAGGCACTTTTTAAAAATAATGATTTTTTTTTTCTTTTTTTAGAGACAGAGCCTCACTCTGTCACCCAGGCTGGAGTGTGGTGGCATGATCATGGCTTATTGCAACCTCAAGAGATTTCTGGGTTCAAGAGATCCTCCCACCTCAACCTCCTGAGTGGCTGGGACTACAGCTGTGCGTCACCTCACCCAGCTAATATTTTTTCTTTTCTTTTTTTAAATTTTATTATATTTTATTTTTTTTTATTGTGCTTTAGGTTCTGGGGTACACGTGCAGATCATGCAGGATTGTTGCATAGGTAAATATGTGGCAAGGTTGTTTGCTGCCTCCATTCCCCCGTCACCTGTATCTGGCATTTCTCCCCATGTTATCCCTGCATCCCCAGCTCTGAAGCCCCTGCTGTCCCTCCCCTAGCACCCCCAACAGACCCCAGTGTGTGATGCTCCCCTCCCTGTGTCCATGTGTCCTCATTATTCAACATCCACCTATGAGTGAGAACATGTGGTGTTTGGTTTTCTGTTCTTGTGTTAGTTTGCTGAGAATGATGGTTTCCAGATTCATCCATGTCCCTACAAAGGACACAAACTCATCGTTTTTTATGGCTGCATACTATTCCATGGTGTATATTTGCCACATTTTCCTTGTCCAGTCTATCATCGATGGGCATTTGGGTTGCTTCCAGGTCTTTGCTATTGTAAACAGTGCCACAATGAACATACATGTGCATGTGTCTTTATAATACAATGATTTATAAACCTTTGGGTATATGCTCAGTAATGGGATTGCTGGGTCAACTGGAATTTCTATTTCTAGGCGCTTGAGGAATCGCCACACTGTCTTCCACAATGGTTGAACTAATTTACCCTCCCACCAACAGTGTAAAAGTGTTCCTATTTCTCCACATCCTCTCCAGCATCTGTTGTCTCCAGATTTTTTAGTGATCGCCATTCTAACTGGCGTGAGATGGTATCTCAATGTGATTTTGCTTTGCATTTCTCTAAAGACCAGTGATGATGAGCATTTTTTCATATGTTTGTTGGCCTCATATATATCGTCTTTTGAAAAGTATCTGTTCATACACTTCACCCACTTTTGAATGGGTTTGTCTGTTTCTTTTCTTGTAAATCTTTTAGTTCTTTGTAGATTCTGGATATTATCCCTTTGTCACATGGGTAGATTGCGAAAATTTTTTCCCATTCTGTTGGTTAGCAGTTCACTCTAATGATTGTTTCTTTTGCTGTACAGAAGCTCTAGAGTTTAATTAGGTCCCAATTGTCTATTTTGCTTTTGTTGTCAATGCTTTTGGTGTTTTAGTCATGACATCCTTGCCTATGCCTATGTCCTGAATGGTTTTGCCTAGGTTTTCTTCTAGGGTTTTTATGGTGTTCGGTCTTATGTTTAAGTCTTTAATCCATCTGGAGTTAATTTTAGTGTAAGGTGTCAGGAAGGGGTCCAATTTCTGCTTTCTGCACATGGCTAGCCAGTTTTCCCAACACCATTTATTAAATAGGTAATCCTTTCCCCGTTGCTTGTTTTTGTCAAGTTTGTCAAAGATCAGATGGTTGTAGATGTGTGGCGTTGCCTTCGAGGCGTCTGTTCTGTTCCATTGGTCTTTACTTCTGTATTGGTACCAGTATCATGCTGTTTTGATTACTGTAGTCTTGTAGTATACTTTGAAGTCAGGAAGTGTGATGCCTCCAGCTTTGTTCTTTTTGCTTAGGATTATCTTGGCTATGCAGGCTCTCTTTTGGTTCCATATGAAGTTTAAGGTGGTATTTTCCAGTTCTGTGAAGAGGGTCATTGGTAGCTTGATGAGGATAGCATTGAATCTATTAATTACTTTGGGCAGTATGGCCATTTTCATAATATTGATTCTTCCTAATCATGAGCATGGAATGTTTCTCCATCTGTTTGTGTCCTCTCTTATTTCCTTGAGCAGTGGTTTGTAGTTCTCCTTGAAGAGGTCCTTTACATCCTTTGTTAGTTGTATTCCTAGGTATTTTATTCTCTTTGTAGCAATTGTGAATGGGAGTTCACTTTTGATTTGGCTCTCTGTTAGTCTGTTGTTGGTATATAGGAATGCTTGTGATTTCTGCACATTGATTTTGTATCCTGAGACTTTGCTGAAGTTGCTTATCAGTTTCAGGAGATTTTGTGCTGAGATGATGGGGTCTTCTAAATATACAATCATGTCATCTGCAAATAGAGACAATTTGACTTTCTCCTTTCCTAATTGAATACTCTTTATTTCTTTTTCTTTCCTGATTTCTCTGGCTAGAACTTCCAATACTATATTGAATAGGAGTGGTGAGAGAGGGCATCCTTGTCTAGTGCCAGATTTCAAAGGGAATGCTTCCAGTTTTTGCTCATTCAGTATAATATTGGTTGTGGGTTAGTTGTAAAGAGCTTTTATTATTTTGAGATATCTTCCATCAATATCTAGATTATTGAGAGGTTTTAGCATAAAGAGCTGTTAAATTTTGTCAAAGGCCTTCTCTGCATCTTTTGAGATAATCATGTGGTTTTTGTCATTGGCTCTGTTTATGTGGTGAATTACATTTATAGACTTGTGTGTGTTGAACCAGACTTGCATCCCAGAGATGAAGCCTACTTGATCATAATGGATAAGCTTTTTGATGTGCTGTTGCAACTGGTTTGCCAGTATTTTGTTGAAGATTTTTGCATCTATGTTCATCATGGATATTGGCCTGAAGTTTTCTTTTTTTGTTGAGTCTCTGCCAGATTTTGGTATCAGGATGATATTGGTCTCATAAAATGATTTGGAAAGAACTCTCTCTTTTTGGATTGTTTGAAATAATTTCAGAAGGAGTGGTACCATCTCCTCTTTTTACATCTGGTAGAATTTACCTGTGTATCTGTCTGGACTTGGACTTTTTTTGATTGATAAGCTATTAATTGCTGCCTCAACTTCAGCCCATGTTATTGGTCTATTCAGGGTTTCAACTTCTTCCTGGTTTAGTCTTGGGAGGGTGCAAGCATCCAGGAATTTACCCATTTCTTCCAGGTTTACTGGTTTATGTGCATAGAGTTGTTTGTAATAATCTCTGATGGTAGGTTGTATTTCTGTGGAATCAGTGGTAATATATCATTTATGATTTTTTTATTGTGTCTATTTGATTCTTCTCTTTTCTTTTTTATTAATCTGGCTAGCAGTCTATTTTGTTGATTTTTTCAAAAAACCAGTTCCTGGATTAATTGATTTTTTAAAGGTTTTTTTGTGTCTCTATCTCCTTCAGTTCTGCTCTGATCTTAGTTATTTCTTGTCTTCTGCTAGCTTTTGAGGTTTTTTTTTAATCTTGCTCCTCTAGCTCTTTCAATTTTGGCAACTGAGTGTCGATTTTAGATCTTTCCTTTAATTTTTATTTTCATAAAGACAGGGTCTCCCTTTGTCACCCAGGCTGATCTCAAATGCTTCGGCTTCAAACAATCCTCCTGCTTTGGCCTCCCAAAGTGCTGGGATTACAATAGTGAGCCCCCAACCCCTGTCACGACTGCACTTTAAAATGCTCAGGTGTTGTACAACGAAAAGGATAAACATTATTTTTCTTTTGTAGTATTGTTAAACATGTATGTCACTTTTTAAAAATGTTTTAAAGAGCCTTCATGCCTGTGGTCCTGTAGAGTATCATGACAGCCCTGGGAAGTAAATTAGGCATTAAATTAACTGATGAGAAAACTGAGATAAGAGAGATTGTGTGATCTGCATAAGGTTGTTCAGCAAAACTAAGACTGGACCCCAGAACTGTTAAGTCAAAAGCAGTCATCGTCAGCCAGGCGCAGTGGCTCATGCCTGTAATCCCAGCACTTTGGGAGGCTGAAGCAGGTGGATCGCTTTAGGTCAGGAGTTTGAGACCAGCCTGACCAACATGGTGAAACCCTGTCACTACTAAAAAAAAAATACAAAAATTAGCCAGGCATGGTGGCGTGCACCTGTAGTCTCAGCTACTCAGGAGGCTGAGGCAGGAGAATTGCTTGAACCCAGGAGGCAGAGGTTGCAGTGAGCCGAGACTGCGCCACTGCACTCCAGCCTGGGTGACAGAGTGACACTCCATCTCAAACATAAAATAAAATTCAAAATAAAATAAACTGTTTCAGTAACCATGCTGTTGGTACATTGAGCAAAAGAGAAAGAACCCTTCCCCATTTCACCATCATCGCCTTAGTTTCTTACCGTGTGACAGTTTTCTAATTTCAACAGTAAAATAATACAGTGAAAATCACAACACTAAATCCTAATAACCACAAGATGGCAGAGTTTACCATTTCATTTTTTTCTTGTTTACATCATTTATTCATTCATTCATTCAAGAATTGTTTCTTGAGTGTCTACTATGTGTCTAGTGCTTTTCCAAGAGTCCAGAGGATTACAAAAGAGGTTTACATGTGATATAGTTCCTGCTTTTGATGAGCTTGTGGTGGGGGGAGTCTGTGGGAAAGACATACCTGAGAACATTTAAATGAAAATACATGGTAATGTGTGATTAAAGGCCAAATGCAGAGTGCTGTATGAGTTTGCAATGAGTCAGAGAGGTCTGTTTGGAGGAGGTGAGAACCGAGCTAGGGCTTGAGGGATGAATAAAATAGATCTGTTGAGGAAAAAAGAATAAATACCCGGCAACGGAACCAGTGTGGCTATACCAGTTAGGGAGAAATGAGCAAGACACAGTCCCAGGTTAGTGACTTGACTAAACTGGTTATCACAAACAGATATTGGGTAAACAAGAATGATATAAATTAGATTTCCATTGATTTTGCTAGGATGATGCCCATCATGAAAGCTAAACTTATCTATTAAGTCTGCCGCTAACTTATTGCCTTTAGGCAGGCAATGTGACTGATTCAGCTTCAGGGTCCTCCTTTGTAAAATGTGCAGGTTGAACAATATCCCTTCCAGATCTTAGAAGGAAAGAAGGAGGGAAGAAAGGAAGGAATGAAGGAAGGAAGGAAAGGAAGGAGGGAGGGAGGAAAAGAGGAAAAGAGAGGAGAGGGAAAAGCTGATTCTAAGTTCCCTAGCAATTACTCTATGGCCTTTGACATGGTTCAATTGCAAAAAAGAACAGTGGTAGTCTAGTATGGCGGTTAGAATTTGGACTCTGCTATTAGCTAGCCTCAGTTCAAACCTTGGATCAGTCACTTCATAGCTCTTTAACAATAGGCAAGTTAGCTTAGCGTCTATAAGTTTCACTAATTCATTCACCAAATATGCATGTAACACCTTACTGTATTAGTCAGGGTACCCCAGAGAAACAGAAACAATAAGATATATTTATAGCTATATATGTATTAATAGAAAGAAAGAGAGACTTAATTGTAAGAATTGGCTCACACAGTTATAGAGGTCAAAGAGTCCCATGATTAGCTTTCTGCAAGCTAGAGAATCAGAAAGCCACTGGGGTGTTGCAGTCTGAGTCTGAGGCCTGAGAACCAAGGGTCTCTGATACCTGAAGGAAGAAGATAGATGTCCCAGCTCAAGAAAGTGAATTGACACTTCCTCCAAATTGTGGCCCTCAATAAATTGTATGATGGCCACCCACATTAATGAGGATAACCTTCTTTTTACACTCTACCAATTCAAATGCTAATCTCTTCTGGAAACACCCTCACAGGCACACCCTAAAATAATGTTTTACCTGCTCTCTGGGCGTCCCTTAAGCTAATCAAATTGACACATAAAATTAACCATCACACTTACAATATGCTAAGCCCTATGTTAGTCATTGGGAATAGAGAGATAAACAAGACAGTCAAGATCCCTACCCTGGAACTAT
>NW_016107895.1:396522-397774 GCF_001604975.1 Cebus imitator | reverse complement strand
TCTGTTGCCCAGGCTGCAGTGCAGTGGCACAATCTCGGCTCACTGCAACATCTGCCTCCCAGGCTCAAGTGATTCTCCTGCCTCAGCCTCCCAAGTACCTGGGACTACAGCTGTGCACCACCATGCCTGGCTGATTTTTTTATTTTTAGTAGAGATGGGGTTCCACCAGCTTGGCCAGGTTCGTCTCAAACTCCTGACCTCAAGCGATCCTCCCACCTCGGCCTCCCAAAGTGCTGGGATTACAAACGTGAGCCACTGCACCCAGCTGCATGTTCTCATTTGTAAGTGGGAGTAAAACAACGAGAGCACACGGACACAAAGAAGGGAACAACAGACACCAGAGATTATTTGAGGGTGGAGAGTAAGGAGAAGGAGAAGATTTAAAAACTAACTATTGGGAACTATGCTTATTACCTGGGTGACAAAATAATGTGTATGCCAAACTCCCAAAACACACAGTTTACCTTTATAACAAACATGCACATTTACCCCTTTAAAATGAACGTTTAAAACAATACTACTGGCTCGATGCAGTGGCTAACAACTGTGATCTAAGCACTTTGTGAGTCCAAGGCTGGAGGATTACTTGAGGCCAGAGCCCAAGACCAGCCTGGGCAACAGAGCAAAACCTCATCTCTACAGAAAGTTATCCAGGTGTGGTGGTGCATGCCTTTAGCCCCTACTACTTGGAAGGTTGAGGCAGAGGGATTGCTTGAGCCTAGGAGTTTGAGGCTGCAGTGAGCCATAACTGCACCACTACACTCCAGCCTGGGTGTCAAAGTGAGACCCCATCTCTAAAAGCAAGCAAACAAAAATAATGCATTTGCCCTTATTTCTGTGACAGAGATTACTATAAGTAGGGGTTTGCTGGGCAAAAGAGTATGAGCATTTTTAATTTTAATAGATACTAGTTGCATGTATTTTTTAAATTAGGGCTGAGATATGGAATGTTGTTTTAAAAAATGTCATTACTGGCTGGGCATAGTGGCTCATGCCTGTAATCCCAGCACTTTGGGAGGCCAAGGTGAGTGGATTACCTGAGGTTTTGAGTTATAGACCAGCCTGACCAATGTGGTGAAACCCTGTCTCTATTAAAAATACAAAAATTAGCTGGGCGTGGTGGCATGTGCCTGTAATCCCGGCTACTCAGGGGGCTGAGGCAGGAGAATTGCTTGAACCTGGGAGGTTGAGGTTGCAATGAGCCAAGAACACGTCACCGCACTTCAGCCTGGAAGACAGAGTGAGACTTCAT
>NW_016107895.1:390160-393452 GCF_001604975.1 Cebus imitator | reverse complement strand
ACAAAGCTAATCATCCCCACCTCAACCTTCTGATGTAATCAACATTAAGAGCTTGCTAAGTACTCTTCCACAACTCTCTTTGTTCATATGAACAGATCAAACCTACGTGCACAAGTTTGTTTCCACCAAAACATAATAATATCATATACAGTATTTTACAATTTGTTTCACTTTATATGTATATATACATACATACACATATATTTTATATAATACATGAAATAAACAGACTGTATTACTTAACAAAATATAATGGAAATATTCCACAGTCTTAAATTATTTTCCAGTTCTAAAATTCATTTTTTCTTTTTTAGAAGGCCCACTGTCAGAAATAAATTTCATTTTGGTATTTGTTTGGAAAACATACCACCATTATAATTATTGGTAATAAATTATTTAATGTCTTTCTTCCCATTTCACTGACAGCTACATGAAGTAAGGGTACTTATTTTGCTAACCACAAATCTCCAGATTTTAAGGTAGTGTTGCCAGGATAGCAACTGCCTACAGTATATTTGTTCATTGTTTCAGAGCTGCCTGAAACCTTCAGTCTACTTAAACTAGGTCACTGCCAACAATCAAATATATGTGTGTCTTTAGGAACTCACGCCCAAGTAAGTCACCACTCAGTTTTATATGAATGGAACCTAGTAATGATACATTTTAAATAATTGTAAAAAATTGTGCTTTATAGCAAAAAGCCTTCTGCCACAAAAATGATTTCTTTTTTGAGATAAAGTGTTGCTCTCTCTCCCAGGCTAGAGTGCAGTGGCACGATCTTTGCTAACTGCAACCTCTACCTCCTGGATTCAAGCAATTCTCCTACCTCAGCCTCCTGAGTGTCTGGGATTACAGGCACGTGCCACCACACCCAGCTAATTTTTGTATTTTTAGTAGAGACGAGTTTTCACCATGTTCATCAGGTTGGTCTCAAACTCCTGACCTCAAGTGATCTGCCCCCCCATCCCCACCGCACAGTGCTGGGATTACAGGCATGAGCCAACCTGACTGGCCAAAAAGGAATTTTAGAAGACAGATCTGTCGGGCACAGTGGCTCATGCCTGTAATCCGAGCACTGTGGGAGGCAGAGGCAGGAGGACCACCTGAGATCAAAAGTTTGAGACCAGCCTGGCCAGCATGGCGAAATCCGGTCTGTACTAAAAACAAAAAATTAACCAGATGCCGTGGCATATGCCTGTAATCCCAACCACTCAGGAGGCTGAGGCAGGAGAATCACTTGAACCTGGGAGGCAGAGGCTGCAGTGAGCCGAGATCCACTGCACTCCAGCCTGGGCAAAAAAAGCGAAACTCCGTCTCAAAAAAAAAAAAAAAGTCTGATCACATATTTAGTGGAAAGAGAGCTCTGCACTCTTAATTAGGAGACCTGGGGACAGGGTGCAGTGGCTCACGCCTGTAATTCCAGCACTTTGGGAAGCCGAGGTGGGTGGATCACCTGAGGTGAGGAAATCAAGACGAGCCTGGCCAACATGATGAAAACCCGTCTCAACCAAAAATACAAAAATTAGCCTGGCATGGTGGCACGCGCCTATGGTTTCATCTACTCAGAAGGCTGAGGCAGGAGAATTGCTTGAACCCGGGAGGCGGAGGTTGCACATTGCACTCCAGCCTGGGCAACAACAGCGAAACGCTGTCTCAAAAAAGAGGAGAAGGAGGAGAAAAGAAGACTTGAATTCCAGTCCCACCTCTTCTATTATTTATTTATTTATTTTTTTTAAGACGGGGTTTCACCGTGATGGCCAGGCTGGTCTTGAACTCCTGACCTCAGGTGATCCACCCACCTCGGCCTCCCAAAGCGCTAGGATTACAGGCGTTAGCCACCGCGCCCGACCGTGCCATTAATTTTCTATGAAATAGGCACTACTGTAACATTTTCCGTACTTTACAAATTAGGGAACTGAGGCACAGCGAGGTGAAGTAACTTTCCCAGCATATCAAAGGATGTGATGAAGACAGGATTGGAATCCAGGCAGGGGGCTTCAGATCTCATTCCAATAATCATAGGGAATGCTTGATGTCATAATTCCATGACTATTTCAGTGGCTTGCATTTTTATCTCAGCCCAGGAGTACTGGGGGGACACCGTCTGGTCAATATGAGGGTTCAAGGACACAGGGGCACATCAGAGAAACCACCAAGAGCTCTGATAACAAGCGACAAGGGAAGCAACAATCTCTCACAATTTCTAAGCCAGCAAGGTGAAGCGGAAGGTGTCAGTGAGTCGTACGCACGCCCTCCTCTCTGGTTGGGTACGGGCGAGCGTGCGGGTCACGCCAGGCGAACGCACGTCTGTGAACTCGGCGGGAGGCGGGGAGAAAGGGCACGCGGTGAGCGCGCAGCGTGCGCGCCGAGTGCGCGCCAGCCCTTCCGACGCCTGCGCGGGCGGGCAAACGGACGGCTCCGCCCAGCCGCGGGCTCTTTTGCTCCACCCCACTACCCCCGCCTTCGCGGCGCGCGCTTCCTCGCCCTCCCCACCTTTAGCGATACCAACGAGAGGACACCGCCTGCATCTAGAGCAGCCCGGCCAGGAGCGAACCCCAGTGGCGCGCGAACGTGCGAGGAAACCCGTGCGCGGCTGCGCTTTCCTGCCCCCAAGCCGTTCTAGACGCGGGTGAGTGGCGGGGCCTCGACCCCCACCCCAAGCACACCCTGACTCCCCTCCATCTCTGTGGGGAAGCCTGGGCCCCATCCCGTTCCCAGCATGCTCCACGCGGGATGCTCGGGCAGGTGCAGCGGGAGGATTGTCCGCACTGGAGACGGAGACCCTTCTTCCTGGGGGCGCTCTCTTGATCCCTCAAAGGGATCTTGAAGTGACCATCCCTCTCAATTCTCTATTTCGTCTTCCTCCCTTTTCCGTACTTCACCCCAACTACCTTCACCCAAAAAGGTTAATCTAAAAACCACTGGGCTAGTTTCTGCTTCATTTGTGCTCCTGTGCAGTTTTAAGTTTCCCTCTGCACAAAGCACAAAATATCCTATCATATGCATCCCTAGTGTTACATTTTTGCCCCACTGATGGGGAAAATATCTCCTTAGGATAATTTGTGCAAGTATATTTTTATTTAAAATGTGTAGACTTATTGAGTTTTCATCACTATTTTTGCAGCCAGGAGTAGGATCACCATCAGGAAGAATTCTAGCACATATGCCATAATTGAGCAAAGAGACGTATGTGAATCATATATTGGCCAGAAATAATGAAAACTGCGTGACATGAAATATAAAAATCCTATATAAATTAACGTTAGAGCGCACCTGATAATTCTTTTTTTTT
>NW_016107895.1:388088-390012 GCF_001604975.1 Cebus imitator | reverse complement strand
CCTCCCGGATACAAGCAATTCTCCTGCCTTAGCCTCCTGAGCAGCTGGGATTACAGGCGCCTGCCACCATGCCAGCTAATTCTTGTACTTTTAGTAGCGACGGGGTTTCGCCATGTTGGCTGGGCTGGTCTGGAATTCCAGACCTCAGGTGATCCGCCCGCCTCTGCCTCCCAAAGTGTTGGTATTATAGGCGTGAGCCACCGCACCCAGCCAATTCTATTATGCAGAGCTTGTTTTCTATCATTTCTCTTAATTCTTGGAACTGTGTTTATTGATGTCTGTGAGTGACACAGGAAAGCCTTTCTGCCTTTTGCCCCACCCACCGCTCAGAAATTACTTCTGCCGAGCTATTCCACACCTTGTCTTTCTTGTAGAAGTCAAAATCCCATTTTCTCTAGAAGAAAACCATAGGAATGGTTTCCTTGTAGCAATATGGTGCTGTTGGGTGCAAAACATCAGTGGTCAACAGATCCCACTTTTTTTTTCCATTTGTATGAGAACAAGGATATTCAGTAGCCCATTTATTAAACTCTAATATGGTAGAAGAACTATGGCAATTGTTATTCTGCAATGAAAAAAAACATTAAACTGATATCGAGAAATGTGGTTTCTAGTCCACTTCTACCACTGTCTAGCTGTGTGACTGAGTCAGTTATTTAATCTTTGTGGACTTCCATTTCCCTCTCTGTAAAATGAGAAAAGTGACTGACATTGGGTAGTTTTCTAAGGCTCCTTTCAACTTTAAGAGACAATGGCGAAATCTAAGTAGCTCAATAGATCACTTTTTTGTGGAGATGGAGGGAAGATTGTGGAAATTTCACCCTTTACTAGAATAAATGGTTAACATACAATTGTTTTTCAACAGGTGCATTTAATGCTGGCTTTTAATTTCTTTTATTTGTTTATTTTTTCTGAAACAGTCTTACTCTGATGCCCTGGCTGGAGTGCCATGGTGAGATCACAGCTTACTGCAGCCTCCGCCTCCCGAGTTCAAGAGATTCTTGTGCCTCAGCCTCCAAGTAGCTGGCATTACAGGCACCCACCACCACGCCCAGCTAATTTTTTGTATTTTTGGTAGAGACAGGGTTTCACTGTGTTGCCCAGGCTGATCTCAAACTCCTGAGCTCAAGGGATCCACCTGCCTAGGCCTCCGAAAATGCTGAGATAACAGGCATGAGCCACTGCGCCCAGCTCTTAATTTCTAATTGAAATAAAAGTGTAAACTTGGCCAGGCATGGTGACTCTGCCTGTAATCCCAGCACTTTGGGAGGCTGAGGAGGGTGGATCACCTGAAGTTAAGAGTTCAAGACCAGCCTCACCAATGTGGTGAAACCCTGTCTCTACTGAAAATACAAAAATTAGCCACTTGTGGTGGCATGCACCTGTAGTCTCAGCTACTTGGAAGGCTGAGACAGGAGAATTGCTTGAACCTGGGAGGTGGAGGTTGCAGTGAGCCAGCATCATGCCACTACACTCCAGCCTGTATGACAGAGTGAGACTCCCTCTCAAAAAAAATAAACAAATAAAAAAATGTAAATTTTTCCCTTTTTACTTCCCCAAAGAAGAATAAAATTTATTTTGAGGAAATAAAAATGTTTCTTAATCGGCTCCAGATATGTCTATCAGTATTCCCTTTTCATCCAAAAAAATGTAACTTTTTATTATGGGCTTTTATTGCATCAATAGTTGGGATACTATCTTGGAAACCATTTAGTTTTAGGAACAAAAGGGTAAATATTACCATATATGGTGTCATTCCCAAGAAACTTCTTTTAGATTTACTCAAAACACTTAAGAACAGCAGCCATCAGTTAAAGAAAGCACTATGTTGAGAACAGAAATGTCAGAACAATCCCATTGGTGATTTGCCTTTTATAGGTGGTTTTATCTGTCCAATCCAAGGTTTCGGTGTAGGAGGCCATTT
>NW_016107895.1:382246-387971 GCF_001604975.1 Cebus imitator | reverse complement strand
AGTAGCTGGGATTATAGGCATGTGCCACCATGCCCGGCTAATTTTTGTATTTTTAGTAGAGTTGGGTTTTCACCATGTTGGTCAGGCTGGTCTGAAACTCCTGACCTTGTAATCTGCCCACCTTGGCCTCCCAAAGTGCTGGGATTACAGGTGTGAGCCACCCCCCCCCCCACGGCCAAAGTCCATTATATTTTTAGAGGTATTTAAGTAATGCAAGCTTGTGATGTGAAATTATTTAAAGAGAATGGTGGATGGATAACCTCTATAACACTGGTTTCAAGGGTTAATTAAATCCCCTTAGATGAAGTACAAAACAAATTCTCCACAGAGGAGTTGTTGCAAAGTTCCAGTTTATACCAAACAGTAATCAGATACCATTGGAAGCTAAAGATCCTGAGAGACTTTGGTATTATATGCACCTAACTTGATTTCAAGCTTGGGAACCTTTTCTTTTAAAAAAAAAAAAAACAAGAGCAAAATGTAAGTATATAAGGAATGCCAAATCAAATATATAGACTAATCCTTTTCTGTTAAGTATTTTAAGAGTCTTTTTCTTCTTTATAGGAAAAATGCTTTCTGAAAGCAGCTCCTTTTTGAAGGGTGTGATGCTTGGAAGCATTTTCTGTGCTTTGATCACTATGCTAGGACACGTTAGGATTGGTCATGGAAATAGAATGCACCACCATGAGCATCATCACCTACAAGCTCCTAACAAAGAAGATATCTTGAAAATTTCAGAGGATGAGCGCATGGAGCTCAGTAAGAGCTTTCGAGTATACTGTATTATCCTTGTAAAACCTAAAGATGTGAGTCTTTGGGCTGCAGTAAAGGAGACTTGGACCAAACACTGTGACAAAGCAGAGTTCTTCAGTTCTGAACATGTTAAAGTGTTTGAGTCAATTAATATGGACACAAATGACATGTGGTTAATGATGAGAAAAGCTTACAAATATGCCTTTGATAAGTATAGAGACCAATACAACTGGTTCTTCCTTGCACGCCCCACTACGTTTGCTATCATTGAAAACCTAAAGTATTTTTTGTTAAAAAAGGATCCTTCACAGCCTTTCTATCTAGGCCACACTGTAAAATCTGGAGACCTTGAATATGTGGGAATGGAAGGAGGAATTGTCTTAAGTATAGAATCAATGAAAAGACTTGACAGCCTTCTCAATATCCCTGAAAAGTGTCCTGAACAGGGAGGGATGATTTGGAAGATATCTGAAGATAAGCAGCTAGCAGTTTGCCTGAAATATGCTGGAGTGTATGCAGAAAATGCAGAAGATGCTGATGGAAAAGATGTATTTAATACCAAATCTGTTGGGCTTTCTATTAAAGAGGCAATGACTTATCACCCCAACCAGGTAGTAGAAGGCTGTTGTTCAGATATGGCTGTTACTTTTAATGGACTGACTCCAAACCAGATGCATGTGATGATGTATGGGGTATACCGTCTTAGGGCATTTGGGCATATTTTCAATGATGCATTCGTTTTCTTACCTCCAAATGGTTCTGAAAATGACTGAGAAGTAGTAGAAAAGCATGAATATGATCACTGTATAGGACATGTGTTGTCATTATTTGTAGTAGTAACAACATGTCTAATACAGCTGTATGTTTCTTTTCTAATTTGGTGGCACTGGTATGATCACACATTAAAGTTAGTACATTTTTAATGGGGGTAGTTTTTTTTTCTTTAAAACACATGAACATTGTAAATGTGTTAGAAAGAAAAGTTTTAAGAATAATTTGCAAATAAGGGATATATTAATAAATATATGTGATAAATTATAAATCATGAACATTAGAAATCTGTGTGGCAAATATTTTTGCTGATTGGTTAAAAAATTTTAACAGGTCTATAGCATTCTAAGGTATGCAAATGATATCTCTAATTGTGAATTTGTCATTAAAATAAAACTTTTAGCTGTATGTTCCCTTTACTTCTAATACTGATTTACGTTCTAAGCTTCCCCAGGTACCAATGGATTTGCCTTCTCAAAATGTACAACCAAGCAACTAAAGAAATATTAAAGTGAAAGTTGAAAAATATCCCTGAGGAAAAAAAACTGAAAATTACTTACTGAAGTTGAGTAATTTTCCTGGAAGCTAATTTAGTGTCATTCCTCAGAGCATACGCAATTTCAATGTAACTGTCTGTACTTCAGCATGTACATACTGACATTTGGTGCCAATGAAGAATGTCATGTCATTTAATTTTGTTCTCAGTTAATCAAGCTCCCAGCTGCAATTTGAATAAAAATGTACTCCTGCTAGGTCAATGAGTTCTGTGGAAATCTTTGAAGAACTTGTTTTGGCCATCTGGCAGTTTGACTTATCTGAATTGAATCCATTCTGGATTTTGGTTTTTTGTTTGTTTTTTGAGACAGAGTCTTGCTCTGTTACCCAGGCTGGAGTGCAATGGCGTGATCTTGGCTCACTACAACTTCTGCCTCCCTGGTTCAAGCAGTTCTCCTGCCTCAGCCTCCCAAGTAGCTGGGATTACAGGCACCCACCACCATGCCTGGCTAATTGTTTGTATTTTTAGTAGAGATGGCGTTTCGCCATGTTGGCCAGGCTGTTCTCAAACTCCTGACCTCAGGTGATCCACCCGCCTCAGCCTCCCAAAGTGCTGGGATTACAGGCATGAGCCACCATGCCCAACTGGTTCTGGATTTTGTTTCCTTGTTCAAGTTCAGGAATTTTTTCCCATGTTCATGGCTGTACCATATCTGTTTTCAGTGTGGAAGACCTAACCTGTCTACTTTGCGTTACCATACCTTTTGCCAAATTTCCATGGCTACCCAGAAACTTAATCCAGTGGTAGATGCAATAGCTTCTGTACTGATAAATGTGTGAAATACTTAGAGCTGACTTGTACTATAATCTGGCCACCACATGCTGTGAGGCCCCATAGGGTTTTAGAACATGACATTTTAGAGTAACTGGCCTTATGATGGTAATGGTCTCCTACAGCCTTAGCAAACCAGAAAGAAAATTTCCTTAAGATGGCCTTGGGCTTGAAGTTATTGATTCTCAGTGTAGTATGTAAAACTTTGCTTTATTTATCTGATTTTTCTCATTGAGGGTTTTGGTTAAGAGGAAGTGTTACTAGCTTTGAAGAATAACAAAACCCCTTTATCAAGCACCCTAATATGTGGTCTCAGATGCAGTTACCACAATTAAATTATGTTCAATGTGAGTGCAATAATAAACAGTATCTCTCAGAGTGTACAGCTTATGTCACCATGCCCCCAACACAAGTATATTTTAAATTTTTCTTTTTCTTTTTTTTTTGAGATGGAGCCTTGCTCTGTCACCAGGCTGGAGTGCAGTGGTGCAATCTCACTGCAACCTCCGCTTCCTGGTTCAAGCGATTCTTCCTCCTCAGCCTCCCGAGTAGCTGGGACCACAGGCGCGTGCCACCATGCCCAGCTAATTTTTGTATTTTTATTAGAGATGGGTTTTCACCATGTTGGCCAGGATGGCCTTGATCTCTTGACCTCATGATCCGCCCACCTTGGCCTCCCAGTGTGCTGGGATTATAGGCTTGAGCCACTGCACCCAGCCTAAATTTTTCTATTGCATTTATCATCTTTACTTAGTATATCAAAGTATCATAATAAACGTGGCAGAATGCATTGCATTGTTTGTTAATGAGTGCTAAGGTAACATTGCCTTTTAAACCAAATTGATGCTCTTGATTGTATTAATATACATGAGTATTTTTTTAATGAAATGTTAGGTGTCTTAAATACTATGCTGTCTCTCTGAACTTATTTGCACCCAGTCTTGTAGATGAAATCTAATCAATAACAGAGAAAATAGTACTACTGAGGTTGTAGTTACAGATTTGATCACCATATATGTCTGTTAGCTTTACATAGAAAAATAACATACTCAGTAACCAAAAACAAGAACCCTAACCCCACGCTTGATGGGGAGAGAGTTGGAAAGAATGGAGGTCTAATGGAAATTGGTCAGGATTGTGAATATACTCTACATACAGCTAGTGACTGTCATATGGAATAGCACAGGTGTAAGCAATTCTAGGTGTAAGACCCCACTCCTGGCTAAGACGTGAATAGAGAAAAATTGAGCCCTCCCTCCCTCCCCGAAAAAAGAAAAATAAAATAAAAATTTTAAAAATAATAATAAAAGAGTAACTTGCACTTTCCTCTAAAAGTTGTATTTATTTGGTTGTCTCAAATGCAATGGAAATCACAGCATGACTTTTAGCACACTCCAGCCCATTGCCTTGTGTGAGTTCAATCACTGGATCTTCCTTCTCAAAAGTAAAACATTGGATCTGGAGCAAAATACGGATTTAGACCCCTTGGCTATTTTCTGGGTGTGGGGGACTGGCGGGGAGTAAGCTAAAAGGTTGCTTGTGTGCCAAACCTGATTCATAATGCCAAGATTTTTCTATAATGCACTTAGACGAACTCAGTTATCGGGTGTTCTTAAAGCAGGGCACACCTGTAATAGAAAAGTCACTGAAAATAGAGTCTAATGATGATATACCACTACTTTCCCTTTCATTTGTTAAGAATATTGTGTTCTGGCCAGGCATGGTGGCTCACTCCTGTAATCCCAGCACTTTGGGATGCCAAGGTGGGTGGATCATCTGAAGTCAGGAATTCGAGACTAGCCTGGTCAACATGGTGAAACCCTGTCTCTACTAAAAATACAAAAATTGGCCGGGTGCAGTGGCTTATGCCTGCAATCCCAACACTTTGGGAGGCTGAGGTTGGGAGTTTGGGACCAGCCTGACCAACATGGAGAAACCCCGTCTCTACAAAAACACAAAATTAGCCGAGTATGGTGGCACATGCCTGTAGTCCCACCTACTCGGGAGGCTGAGGCAGGAGAACCACTTGAATCTGTGGTGAGCCAAGATCGTGCCAGTGCACTCCAGCCTGGGTGACAAGAGCAAAACTCCATCTCAAAAAATACATCATAAAAACACAAAAATTAGCTGGGTGTGGTTTTTGGCGCCTGTAATTCCAGATACTCAGGAGGCTGAGGCAGGAGAATCACTTTGGCCTGGGAGGTGGGGGTTGCAGTGAACCAAAATTGTGCCATTGCACTGCAGCCTGGGTAACAAGAGTGAGATGCTGACTCCAAATATATATATATGTATATATATATGTATGTGTATATATATATATATATATATATGTGTGTGTATATATATATATATATAGTGTTCCTTTTGGTATGAACTGACTTTGATGCACTCAGTGCTTGCCTGAGTGGTTATGTGAGAAGCATATGTTTATAGAAGTTAGCTTTCTTTTGGCATACAAAGACATTCAGAAATGTTTATCAACTCCCCCCCCACTCAAAAATATTGCCCCAAAATTAAAAAATAACTATACTTGACAGTTTTTACAAGTTTGAAAAAAATTACAAAAAATAACTGTACTCAATAGTTCTAATATCACCAAAAAATAAAATACTATAAAGCATTTAAAGTGTAATGGGAAAATGACTTGTTTCAAAAAGTGTAAAATAATGGTTTATCTCTAGGGTCTAGGCCTGGTGCTTTGTGGAAAGCAAACGGAGCCCAAACTGTAATTCATCATAGAGTCAAATAATCATTTCACATAAGGTTTGCATGAGCAATAAGACAAACTGTAATTTTATAATGTATTACTAGAATATACAGGTCAGCTCTTTTGTCTTTAAATTTCTGGATTTGATAAATGCTATTTCTTTCTTT
>NW_016107895.1:371147-382177 GCF_001604975.1 Cebus imitator | reverse complement strand
TATTAGCTCACTGCAACCTCCGCCTCCTGGGTCTCAGTTCAAACAATTTTCCTGCCGCAGCCTCCCAAGTAGCTGGGATTACAGGTATGAGCCACCATGCCCAGCTAATTTTTGTATTTTTAGTAGAGCTAGGGTTTCACCATAGTGGCCAGGCTGGTCTTGAACCTCTAACCTTGTGATCCGCCTGCCTCGGCCTCCCAAAGTGCTGGGATTACAAGGCATCAGCCACCACACCCAGCCTCCCATTTCTTTGTTTCTACTGATTACATGCAAGAATAGCCACATTGGTTATGCCATTGCTTTGGCAATTTAGCAAAAATCCTGACAGAAAGAATAGGACTTAAAAATAAGACTCAAGTTTTAGATAAATAGGAAGGATAACTGCCTTTAATGAGTGACAGACTTATATTAGAAAATAATGCTTTGTTCTAGTGAGTGAATGATAGTGACATCCATCTAGTTACCCAAAGTGTTGAATGGGAATGTTTTAATAGTCAAAATACCACCCCTGTACCATCTGAGGGGAAGAGGGAAAAACTGTTCCTGGCTTGATGGAAGACTGAATGCTGGCACTGAGAATCTTTTTCATACTTACCACTTTAAAGCACTCGCCTCTAGCAGGAAGCTTCAGGGAATACTGCCTATTCTCCAATTCTCTGCCATCCAATAGTTATAAGCCATATATAATTTCACATTTTCTAATAGTCACATTTAAAAAGTAAAGACACAGGTTAAATTACTTTTAGTAATATATTTTATTTAACCCAAATATATCCAAAATATTATCATTTCAACATGCAATCAACAAGAAAGAATAGTTTACATTATTTATGAAGTCTCTGAAATCCAGGGTGTATTTTAGTTACAGCACATCTTAATTCAGACTAGTCACATTTCAAGTACTCAGTAGCCACATATGGATGGGCAGTGGCTACCATATAAGACAGCACAGGTCTAATCAAATCCAGAAGTATGAGACCCCAAGGTTTAAATGCAAATGGGAGAAAACTTTAAAAGTTTCTTCTAAAAGTTGTATTTATTTTTCTGATTTTCTTGAATGCAATGGAAGCTACAACCTGACTTTTAGCAAGCCCTAGGACATCTCCTTGCATGAGTTCAATCACTGGATTTTTCTTCTCAAAATTAAATCATTGGATCTGGAGCAAAACATATATTAGGCCCCTCAACCTTTTCTCTCTTAAACTGAACCCAAACTGTTTCTGTCATTGATTTTAATATCCACTAATCTTTTTCCTCAGCATTTTTTTTTTCGAGACAGGGTCTCGCTCTGCCACCCAGGCTGGAGTGCAGTGGCATGATCTCAGCTCACTGCAACCTCTGCCTCCCAGGTTCAAGTGCTTCTCCTGCCTCAGCCTCTTGAGTAGCTGGGATTATAGGCGTGCGCTACCACGCCCGGCTAATTCTTGTATTTTTCATAAAGAAGGGGTTTCACCATGTTGATCAGGCTGGTCTCGAACTCCTCACCTCATGTTCCGCCCACCTCAGCCTCCCAAAGCGCTGGGATTACAGGCCTAAGCCACCACGCCTAGCCTTCCCCAGCTATCTTCAAAGCAACTGCTAGTCCTGCTTTTGTACATAACACTCTACATTTTCATTGCCCCACTTAACTAACCTTCCCTTGTGTCCTTTTCTAAAGATGTAGAAAAGACTTTGAAATAGCATAACATTTAAATGATCACAAATCACCTGGCTTAAAAGTGACTAATGATAGGAAAAGCAGACCTCAGGACTGAGTTCAATTTCAAGATTTTCCTACTATATTTTACTGTCGAACAGAGAAACAGAAAAACATTACTCTAGCCACACAAATACGATACTGTGCAAGCATCTCACTCTTACCTCATTCAAATCCTACCCATATTTTCCCATTGTGGAACAGAGCCTTGCCAACTTATACGTCTCTCCAATAACCCATGAAGATGGTGATTTGAATGTGGGCCAAGATTTAACATTTTATGAAATACAAGGGGAGAGTTTTCTGCAAAACATAGGCTTTGCAGACAAGAAGCCTTAGGTTCAAATTCCAATTCTGCCATTTATTAACCCATACAACTTCAGGAAAGTTCTATGACCTCTCTGAGCCTTAGTTTCCTCATTTGCAAAATGACAATTAAAATCTACCTCATGGAATCATGGTTAAGATTAAGCAAGATATGTAAGTAGAGCTTATGCACATGATAAGCACTTGGGGAATGTTATTTCTCTTTCCCTCTTACTCATCAGGACAAGTTTAGCACTCTAAATAGCTAAATATGTATCAATCCTTTGTATTAAATATCTTGATGGTAAAATATTAAAATATTGATGTGAATAACAGCTGGTATTGAATACTCAAATTAGCAGGATAACTTTCATTGTTTTAAATAACATCTGTACATTTAATCTGTACCATGCAATAAGCTTTTCCTGAAACAGCTTTTTAAAAAATATTTTTAAGTAGAAATTCTAAGTTACTTTTAAGAACATTTGCTTAGAACATGTTCCCCTTTCACAACAAATTAGACATTAGAGCCAAAATTGCTCAAATTAGTATGGTTTCTAACTCCCTACACTTTAATCAAGATGTTTGTCCTTATATCAGCAAAAACCACTGCTTAAGTGACATTCCTGCATCCCAGTAAATGTATCTGGGCATTTGGTACTTGAGAGGGAATTGGGTTTGACAACACCCAGAAGCTAATGAGGCCATGTGCCTTCTCTCAGACCTTTGCATTCAGGAGCAAGAAAGCAGAAATACTTTCTGGACTCTTTTTCAGACACTTTACCAAATATAAAATGTTAACCTTCTGAAACACAACATAAAATAAATGCTGTATAAATGTCCAAACATTTTAGCCCCTACTATTTTCGAAACTGAATAAAGCCATGCCAGTGAAAAATATTTTCCAGTCAGTGCTTTTTGGAAGCTATTTAGTAGGTATTTATTTCATGGGTTAGAGATTGCTATTATCCCATTAAATGAAGCTGTTTCTATATTCAAATATATTTCAAGTTGAACTTGCTTAAATCTAAAATGCTTACACAGGCAAACTGTAGAAAGAACTTAGTCATGCAAAAGCAAACTTTTTCTTAATCCTGGGTAAGTCAACTCTCTAAGAAAGCTGTCCAAAGCCTACAGAGCACAAAGACCTTCCTTCCAGCCTCCTCACCATGTCCAATCTGGTCCAGATGTGAAGAGTCCATTTTAGTTTCAAAAAAATAAAATTTGAATGCAGCAGCATTAGAACTAATGAAAACAGTATCCAGACTAAGACGTGCATACAAAATCTTTCAGATCATGAGAAACTAAAAATTTGTTAGAATCAGTCGGCAGGAAGAGACATTTCAAGCTCCACTGATAGGGAAGCAAAACTGGAACTACATGCTGCTTTTAAAAGTGTCTCAAATTTAAGCTCACTCAAGGACTATTAATAGACAGCATCAAACCAATATGCAGTTTCATTGTTAAATCATCTTTTTTTGGTTTGCAAGTTACCAAGCCTCAGGCCTTCATTATGCATCAGCATAGGACAACCCCAGAATTTGGGGACAAAGACAGCATTTGTTTTTGAAAGAGGTGGTAAGAATAAAAACAGCTTGCTCAATCTTGGAAGTCACCCCAATATGGCTTCCTGTGAAGCAAAAAGGGAACGAATTTTGTTTTCAAGGCATATGTTTAGGAATAGCACTTTCTCCAAGCGTGTGCTTAGTTAGAACAAATGATTTATTGCTTAAAACCCAGTCTTTTACTCACATGCTTGTGAAAATAAGAAATTACTTATTTCACCATAGATTATTAAATGGAAGCTAACAGTTACTGACAATCGAGTCTTATGATAAAAAATTAAAATTATAAAGAAAATCTTCCTGTCTTTAAATTCTAGGTGGCAGAGTTCTCAGAACACTTACAATGAACTTGAAGGGGTAATTGATAATGCCTTTGAAGTCTCCTATATTCACATATTGGCTGAAATTCAAGCATTTTAAAATTGGAGAATGAAACAATAAGCAATCAAATTTGTGATATGAAAACTGTGGTTTTAATTTTAAAATGAGATTTTAAAAATGTATGAGTTGAGCTGGGTGCGGTGGTTCATGCCTGTAATCCCAGCACTTTAGGAGGCCGAGGCAGGCAGATCAGCTGAGGTCAGGAGTTCGGGACCAGCCTGGCCAACATGGGGAAGCCCCATCCCTACTAAAACCACAAAAATTAGCCAGGTGTGGTGATGCATGCCTGCAACCCCAGCTACTCAGGAGGCTGAGACAGGGGAGTCGCTTGAACCTGGGAGCTGGAGGTTGCAGTGAGCCAAGATCATGCCATTGTACTCCACCGTGGGCAACAGAGAAAGACTGTCTCAAAAAAAACAAACAAACAAAAACAACAAAAAAGTATGAGTTGGATGAGTTTTATCTTTTGCTTTCTGTTTCTGCCTAAAGATAAACCAATTTAGCACATTTTGATATTGTCTGCCATATTTTGAACATTGGCCTGTTGATTTACAGTCTTCCATAAAAGACTGATGCCTAAAGCTCAATTTTTGGCTACTTCTGACAGTTACACACCTTTTCCTACCTTCCTCTAATCCAAGTCTGTTTAGTCATTTGAAATATCAGTTTTTGGGCCGGGTGTGGTGGCTCACGCCCGTAATCCTAGCACTTTGGAAGGCCAAGGTGGGTGGATCACCTGAGGTCAGGAGTTCAAGACCAGCCTGGCCATCATGGTGAAACCCCATCTTTCAAAAAAAAAAAAAAAAGAAATATCAGTTTTCACCTGTTAGCATTAGTAGCTGTTTGCTATATTTCACAAATCCATTTCTAAAACAATCAATTTAATTAGAATTGGACATTAATAGTGAGGCATGTTATTCTCTGCAACAACTAAGATTTTCAGTAGAAATTATTTCACTAATTCATCTTTTATTTCCAAAGTGTTCAAGGCTAAATTCTGGAGTTCTTTAATTTTCATTCTAAGAGGCAAATATTAATTATATTAATGAGTTTGAATGTTTTTATTTTTCCTCCCAATGACTTACTCTTAATGAACATGGTTATTAAGAGAAATTCCAGGGAATCATCTCCTGCATTTTTTTACATGCACAAATTATATTCCCTAAGGCCAGCCTCTTAAACAGACAAATGAACCTAACAGTCTCAACGATTTAAAAACTGGCCGTCAATTTTGTTCATTAATTCCTGATCTGGTGGAGTTATGGTCCTTTACTTGGTTTTAAAACAATATTCAACAAATTGGTGTTATAGTTGATAATAGCTGCTCATTCTTTTACCTGTGTTAAAAATGTGTAATAAAATACACAAAGTATAAAATACATACAAGTATAAAAAAGTAAAATGCAATGAATTTACATGTATCAGTCTCTATGATGACAAGTATGATTCTTTAGAAACTGCTTCTGAAACACTTTGATATTGAGTATAGTCTAATTTTACTGCCTTAATATGATTAATAACGTATTAAATATAAGTGTTCTACAGGGTTTCCAAAATCTATCTTAATGGCCTAATTCTTATAGGTTATTGAATAACTTGAGTAAGTTTCTGATTGCTTGAGACCTCAGGCGTGATGGTTAAACTGACATAGGATGCATACATTTTCACTGTTTCTTTCATTATACATAAGTTTTAATGGATACTCCTTAGAAATTGGAATCATTTTGAGTTTCTTGAAGAACCTTGATAGTTATATTCTCAAAATTAAGGAACCTAGGTAAACAAAGTTAAAATATTTACATTTTGCTTGGGCATACATTCATATTTCCATAAATATATAATTGTGACATTATTAATAAGTGAAATACTTATTATAATGAAATACCTCCACAAATTTGGAGAACTGTAATTCTTATGTCTTCCTCTCAAGTATTATACTTAGAAATACTATATCTTTGGTTACTGATTTGTGTACAGAGGAGGAACCTGGCTAGATATAGTCATTATTTTTTATTTTTATTTTTTTAAGACAGGGTTTCACCATGTTGGTCAGGCTGGTCTTGAACTCCTGACCTCAGGTGATCCGTCCACCTTGGCCTCCAAAGTGCTTGGATTACAGGCGTAAGCCACCGCACCCGGCCTATAGTCATTATTTAACAAATGCCATATAACCTTCTGTTTGGGGAATATAAAATCCCTCAAATTGGAAATATGAATGACTACCCATGGGATAAATCCAGCTATTTTTGTTTGGGGTCCAGAGCATAAAAAAAGAAAAGGAAAAATGCAGCTTGCCAACAGACCACTACCAAATCACCATAACAGACACTCTGCTAGAATAGAACTGATCAGGCCATTATGCTACTGGACAACAAGACAATTATCTGAGTTGGAATGCTGAATCTCTGCAACTCCAAGACATCTTGGATTTTTTTTAACCTCACGTTGCATACAATCTATGGAATATTATATTTAGTTCATTTGCAATTTACAATTTTTGATGACTAAAATTGGAAAAGTATTAGTATATTCCTACTGGCTTTATATATTAGTATTGGGCTGTCACTATTACCCAGATTATTTAAAATGTAAATTTTCTTTACTCATTAGATTGGAAGCTCCTTAAGGGCAAGGGCTACTTCTGTATTATTCATCTTCATGCCATGTCACTTACAACCTAGTAGATAATAAATATCTATTGAGCTGAACTGACTTTGTCTGACTAAAAGTGAGTCCAATACACAAAGATTACTAGATTGTAGGTTGGTTTGACACAAATTTAATTTTGAAACCAAAAATGAACTACAGACACACTGCCTGAGAGAGGCAGGCTCTCTATCCCTGTAATACCTACTCTCAGGAATATGGGTAAACTAAGTTTCCCTTAAGCACAGTATCTAAAGACCCTGATATATCTGCTAGTTTAATCTCTTTGAATTTTCACGCATGACCTAATGTTTAGAAAATGACAAGGCTCATACATGTAGAGTGACATCCCTGATTAACAGCGAACAGCAGAGGTCTCAGACTCAGGGGAAGCAAGGAACGTAGTCCATATCACCAAGGCAACACAGTCAGTGTACCTCAGCACAGTAGAAAAACAGACACAGATGTTGATGTTGAATATTTAAAAAGTGTTAAAGTGTTCCTTATACCCACTGTAACAGTGGTTAAACACAAGGATGAATTATTTCAAAAACCAAGCTATTAAAAGTTTTTACTTCTCTAATGTGTGTATGTGTGCTTTGTTTTCCATTGTTAATACTCCATAGGCAATCTTGGTCAAGTAACATTATTTTAGCACCATAAATAAAGACTTAAAGCTTGATTTTGACATAAATGAATCATATATTCTCTTTTTAAGAACATAAGGAGCTAAAGGCCTCAAATAGGGTACCTCCTTCCCCAAATAGGGAGACATCTGAATTTGAAGCCAGTAAGTCAGCAAAAAATGAAACTATCTGTTGAAGAAACCTCCCTGGAAGATGACTTACAAATGAGCTACTGATGAGACTATTTATACTTTTATGGACCAGGAATAAATATGGTAAGCTGCAGAATAAAACTGTCACAACAAAAGGAAAACTACATGGGCTAGGAAAGAGACAAGATTTTGGCAGAAATAAGCATTCTAATTAACGATGAAGCAGGAAGAATTCTCCAAGTCTTACCTCAGCACAACTGAAATATTACCCCAATTTATCAACCTTCCTTTGCGTGTATCTATGTTTACCAAGAAACTTCCTGTTTCCTACTTGTTTACCGTAGGCAGACCTATCACCATGAATTAATACATTTATATTCTAACTGGCAAATCTCCAAGTCTTACAAGTTTCGTCAGTGGGAAGTGGTTTCTCAAGTTGAGGGTCAGACCCTGGATCTATGTACATCTATGTTGCATCCTGGGAAACCCAGCTGGAACAGCCAGCCAAATGATCTCTCTTTTTACTATCCACCATCACCTTTCTCACCAACTTCTAACTGTAACACAGGTCACCACAATCTTGTAAATGTCTGTATCCATCTGAAAAATAAAATCACATGTCATATATTGGTAAACAACCAAATGAAGATGGCTAAGACACTAGAGTAACAGCAAAGTAATTAGGAAGAAAAATGGTTTTTATCAATAAATAAATCCACAACTGCTCTTTTAACTCCCAAAACAGATTACTATTCTTACTAAAGCAGGTCCATGTCCCTCATATTCCACTTATAGGAGATATACATTCTTTGAGGAATCCAGTGGGGACCTAAATCTAGATGTTCTGGGCATCTGTTTGGTATGACTTTACTCAAAAGAAGGCACTAAAAAAACTGAACCTGAATCTGATCAATCTTATTTGTTTACAGGATATACAAGAGGCATAAAAACAAGTTAATGACTTCACAGTGATAAAATCAACAAAATCCAGAATATGTGTGGAAACCTTAAAGACAAAACAACTAGATTTCTTAAACAATTTAAAGGGGAAAAGAAAAGGTAACTTATAAATTAAATAAACTTCAATAAATAACAACCAAATCCAATGTACGAACCTTGTGTGGTACCCATTACAAACAAACCAACATTTAAGAAGAGACAAGAGAATTTGAACAGTCTAGACAGCTGATCATATTAAGATACAGATAAACTTTTTAGGTGTCATAATGATGTTGTAGGGGTTGTTAATTTTTAAAGATAGATACTAAAGTAGTTATGACTCCAGGCATGGTGTCTCATGCCTGTAATCCCAGCACTTTAGGAGGCTGAAGGAGAGTGGATCACTTGAGGCCAGGATTTCAAGACCAGCCTGGCCAACTACTAAATATACAAAAATTAGCCAGGCACAGTGGCTCATGCCTGTAATCCCAGCACTTTGGGAGGCTGAGCAGGGACAGATCACTTGAGGCCAGGAGTTCGAGACCAGTCTGGCCAAAATAGTAAAACCCCGTCTCTACCAAAAATACAAAAATTAGCTGGGCATGGTGGCAAACACCTGTAATCCCAGCTAATCAGGAGTCTGAGGCACGAGAGCAGCTTGAAACCAGGAGGCAGAGGTTACAGTGAGCCAAGGTTGCACCACTGCACTCCAGCCTGGGCAACAGCGCAAGACCCTGTTTCAAAAAGAAAGAATAAAGTAGTTATGGATGAAATGATAGGATGTCTGCGATTTGCTCTGAAATAATTGGGGAGTGGGGAGAAGTAATTCAGGTACAGATGAAATAAGACTAACCATAAACTGAAACTAAGTGATGTATATGGAAAGGTCCATTATACTATCCTCCAGACTTTGGAATATGTTTAGAATTTTCCGTAAAAAGGTTTTAAAAAAACAACAACAAACAAAAAACACACACATCGGGGGAAGATGGCAGACTAGGAACAGCTCAGGATTTCAGCTCCCAGTGAAAGAGCAGACAGTGAGTGGACGCCGCATTTCCAGACGGATTTTTATTGCCCACAGACCAGGAGATTTTCAGGCGGAAGAGCCCCACGGGTAGCCAGTGCAGCTGTTTCGGCTGGCATGGCTGTTTCGGCCCACGCGGCTGCTTTGCCCACGCCCTGGCACGGCGGTTCTCCATACAAGACACTGGTCCAGGTGCCCTCTTAGCTGGCAATTGGAGCCCTGAGATGGCAGAGTCACCCATTCATCTGAAATAGCGAGCCAGGCCAGGAGATTCCTGGGCAAAAAAACCACCAGGAATCTCAGCGCCGCTGTTTCAGCCGGTGCAGTGGGTCACCCAAGGGGAATCGCACAGTTCCCGGCACCTTTTCAACAGGTGACTGGAACACCTGGAAGAGAGTCAAAACTGGAAAAAAAAAAAAAAAAAAAGACTCTGAGTCAGGGAGCCAGGTGATCAGGCTCGGCTGGTCCCACCCCCCTCCCCCCCCCCACAAAAAAAAAAAAACAGTAATTGAAAACGCTCTGGGTTGAGAGTTTCACAGCAAGCACAGCTGAACCCAGGATGGTCCGCCTCTGTGGCGGAGGGGTGTCCGCCATTACTGAGACACTCCACCACTGCAGAGGCAGTCTGACCATCGCTGAGGCAGCCCGCCATTGCTGAGGCAACCCACTGTTGCCAAGGCAACCTGCCACGACAGAGAGAGTCCGCCATAACAGAGGCAGGCCACCATTGCTGAGACAGTTCTAACTACACCCATATAAACAGGACTGCAGGGAAGATCACTCGGCAGCTGGGCGAAGCCCAGAGCAGCTCAGCAAAGTCTCTGCTGGCAGACAGTGACTAGGCTGCCTCCTCGCTGGGCAGAACAGCCCTGAAAGAAAAAAAAGGCAGCAGCACAACGGAAACTCATAAATAAAGCCCTAACTCCCTGGGACAGAGCAACTGGGAAAAAAAAAGGGAGTTTATGAGTACTGCTGCAGCAGACCTAAACGCACCTGCCCAGCAACTCTGAATGAACAACGGAGCTCACAGCTCAGGACTTGAGCTCCAATAAAGGACAGACTGTCGCCTCAAGCAGCTCCCTGACCCCCGTATATCCAAAGAGTCACCTCATAAAGGAGAGAACAGACTGACATTTGGCGGGTATCCTTCAGGGACAAAGCAGAGGAAGAAACTGGTAGCAACCCTTACCGTTCTGCAGCTGCTGCAGGTGATCCCCAGGCAAGCAGGGCCTGGAGTGGACCTTAGCAGTCCTACAGCAGAGGGGCCAGACTGTTAGAAGGAAAGCTAAGAAAAAGAAGTAACTTCAGCATCCACAAACTGGAAGTTCACTGAGAGACCCAATCTGAAAGTCAGTAACTACAAAGACAACAGGCGGATAAACCCACAAAGATGGGAAAAAAACAGCGGAAAAAAGGATGAAAACACCCGAAACCAGAATACCTCTCCTCCTAAAAGGGATCACAACTCCTCACCAACAAGGGATCAAGGCTGGAGGGAGAAGGAGTGTGATGAAATGACAGAATCAGACTTCAGAAGGTGGGTAATAAGAAACTTCTGTGAGCTAAAAGAACATGTTCTAACCCAATGCAAAGAAACTAAGAACCTTGAAAAAAGATTTGACGAAATGCTAACGAGAATGGACAACATAGAGAGGAATATAAGTGAATTGATGGAGCTGAAAAACACAACAT
>NW_016107895.1:355241-367102 GCF_001604975.1 Cebus imitator | reverse complement strand
TCAAAAAAAAAAAACCACACACACACACACAAGAGAAGGAGCACTGCTGGGTTCCCTGGAAAACAGAATAAAATTCCTAGTCTAGTTTCTAGCCCCATTTACTAGACAGTTTCTCTAGAGGTCTACCATACAGTGGCAATCCATTGACCAAGTCCTGCTCTTCATTCTTTTATCATTAGCCTCATAAAGGACGTTAGGTTGTCTGAGTTTGGTTACTTACCAGATACCTTTTAATGTCCCAGTTTGCTACCCAATTTTAACTTGAATTTAAGAAAACTTAAAATAATTTCTGAAGCTAACAGAATTTTAGCATCTGGTGAATTTATTCAGCATAATCACAAGTATTATCTTCATGCTGTCACACACAGACACAAACACAGATACAGCACAATATCCATATTTAGCCCAAGTGGATTCCTTCTGAGGCTCATTTATATGTCTTCATATGCCACAGCCCATCATTTAAATAGTGAATATTTTCAATGCCAATTCCTTTGTTGACTTTCTCACTGTAGAAGGGAAAAAAACACATAAACATAGTTTAATACATCTTTATAGTGTTACTTATGATAAATATAATTCAAAGTACATTGTTATTTTATAATTATTAAGCCGCAAGTAAAGAACTTACTGCTACCACAATTACATTGTTGTTTATATTAAACTACATTACTCTGTGGCAGCTTATATCTTAAAGTGATTCTAGTGATCTAACTAGTGGGTCTACAGAAGCAGAGTAACAATGTCCCAAGACTAGGGGAATATCAAAGTGCTACATTAACCCTGAAACAAAATTATTAACACTAATTTGGTCGTCAAATGGGTTCTAAAGTTTTTAAATATATTGCCTATGTTTTGTAATTTATCTTTACTAGTTCTTTAACTACCAGGTCAGAATACAAGATAAATACTGTGTGGTGCTGAGCTGTATCAGTTTTTATTTTTGTTTTTGTTTTTTTGAGCTATATCAGTTTTCAAAACTAGCAGTAATGGCCAGGCTCTGTGGCTCACACCTGTAATCCCAGCACTTTGGGAGGCCAAGGTGGGCGGGTCACTTGAGGTCAGGAGTTTGAGACTGGCCTGGCCAATATGGTGAAACCCCATCTCTACTAAAAATACAAAAATTAGCTTGGCGTGTTGGCGTGCGCCTGTAATCCCAGCTACTTGGAAGGCTGAGGTAGGAGAATCACTTGAACCCTGGAGGCAGAGGTTGCAATTAGCCAAGATCGTGGCATTGCATTGCAGCCTGGGTGACAGAGTGAGACTCCATCTCAAAAAAATAAAAATAAAGTACCACATACATACATACAAAACAGCTGTGTTGGCACACGGGTTCTTTTCAGTGCTCAAGACAGACTACAATTCTGAAGACAAAATAGGTTTTCACTGGCTTTCTAAGTGTTAAGAAATATCAGAAATGAAGCTTCTGTGCTTGGATATTTGTACAATGCAGTATGCATGACGGCTAATTTCACCTGTAATTCTGATGCTTCCTGGGTTGGTTACCCATATCTCAAAAGTTAAGGGGACCTAAAGTAAGACTTACATATCTTCTGCAGACATCTTCATGACTCCAACACATAGAGCATGTTGTTTTCCTTCTGCCATGATAGCCTGAAAGAACACAGCTAAGAAAACTATGTATCAAAATGCCTTGGGGCCTCCCCACCAAGGGAAGGGTGTCAAATAATGATCATGTTACTGGTTAAGCCACTTGAAACCCCTCTTGTATCTTCTCCTAGGTGATTAACTCCTTGAGAGCAGAGACCTAGCAGAGTCTGTGGGTATACTGTAAAAACTCAGTAAATGCTAAATGAATAGATCTAAGAATCATTTTTCTTTTTACTTCTTTTTTTGACATGGAATTTCATACTTGTTGCCCAGGCTGGAGTGCAATGGCGTGATCTCAGCACAGTGTAACCTCCACCTCCCGGGTTCAAGCAATTATCCCGCCTCAGCCTCCTGCGTAGCTGGGATTACAAGCACCTGCCACCATGCCCGGCTAATTTTTTTTTTTTTTGTATTTTTAGTAGAGATGGGGTTTCACTAAGTTGGCCAGGCTGGTCTGGAACTCCCAACCTCAGGCAATCCACCCACCTTGGCCTCCCAAACTGCTGGGATTACAGGTATAAGCCACCACGCCTGGCCATAATCATTTTTCTTTAAAGTCAAATGTTAATACTATAGCCCCATGCCAATAACACTAGAATAAGTCACACAAAAAAAGGAGTAAAAGTTCTTATACATAAATACTAAAAACTGTGAAATCAAAGAATATTAATTGTTCTAGTATTCTGATCACTAAATGGTGGTTTTTTTTTTGTTTTGTTTTGTTTTTTTGTTTTTTTTTAGACTGAGTCTTGCTCTGCCACCAAGGCTAGAGTGCAATGGTGTGATCTCCACTCATGGCAACCTTTGCCTCCTGGGTTCAAGCAATTCTCCTGCCTCAGCCTCCCTAGTACCTCGGATTACAAGTGCATACCACCATGCCCAGGTAATTTTTGTATTTTTAGTAGAGACAGGGTTTCGCCATGTTGGCCAGGCTGGTCTCAAACTCCTGACCTCAGGTGATCCTCCCACCTCGGCCTCCCAAAGTGCTGGGATTACAGGCGTGAGCCACCACACCCGGTCTGAATGGTGGTTTTATATAAAGGATGTTTTAAAATAATAGTTAAATTCCCAGTCTATTTTTAAGAGCCTGATAAAACAGTTTCAACCTTTCTAGAACAACCAGAGTAGTCTTGGTTAACATTTGAAACTTCTGGAATGTTAAACACTGCAGTACTTATTTTAAAAAGTCAAGATTCAGGGTACACAAAATCTCTCTGTACCACTTTTTTACAACTTTCTATAAATCTGTAACTGTTTCAAAATAAAAATTATTTTTAAAAGTAAAAACTGGGTACTAAGAAAATTTTCCATTTAAGGGAAACTCAGGAACTTTAAACTTACCAACACTTAAAGGAATGATAAATATTAAAACGAAACAAAACAAAACAATAAAAAAAAACCTGTCCTCACTTTTCTCCGCTGGTTTTCAATTTGTTTATTCAGTGCTCCAAATACTTGAGCACCTATGATGCAAAAAGCATCTATGTCAACATAAGCTGTTCCTAGAATATAAACATACAACTTATATTACCCCTTGCCCCCTTGCCCCAACAGAGAATTTTTTTTTTTTTTAGCACAGGATATAATCTTAAACGTACTTCAAGTACTCCAAGCCAGGCACAGTGGCTCACGCCTGTAATCCCAGGATTTTGGAAGGCCAAGGCGGGTGGATCACCTGAGGTCAGGAGTTTGAGACCAGCCTGACCAAAGTGGTGAAACCCCATCTCTACTAAAAATACAAAAATGAGCCAGGCGTGGTGATGGGTGACTGTAATCCCACCTGTTAGGGAGGCTGAGGCATGAGAATTGCTTGAACCCAGGAGGCAAAGGTTGCAGTGAGACAAGATCATGCCACTGCACTCCAGCCTGGGCAACAGAGTGAGACTCCATCTCAAAAAATAAAATAAACACACTCCAAAAGTAATTTCCCTATTCCCACCAAGTACCATTCCTTTTCTCTATCTGAGGCAAATGGCTGCTTTGGCTATGATAAAGGAGAAGATGGCCTCCTGTCCAGAATAGTCACAAAAATCTATTTAATCCAGAATACAGCTGAAACAGCATGGTAGACATGGAAATAACGCAGAATTATTCAGCTATATCATGAGTTGAATCAATCTTTAAGGACTATGTGGGACTCTGACATTTCTCTTTGAGAAAACGTGCTCTCAGGCCCCCAAACCCAACTTTTCACATAATTGATTTTCAAAATAAAAGTTGTGAGGTTGCCAATATTCCCCATTACTCACTCCTAACACAAAATTGTCACTTGGGAAGAGATACCTATACCCGTTACCTAAATTCTTTTCCCTTTTGAGTGCTTTTACTCCAGTGTATGTCAGTAAGTCAAAATGAACATTACAGTGGCAAGTTGATATCCACAAAGCTGATCCAATTATATCACCTATATCCTTTCCTCTAGTAATCAAGAATTCCCTGTTGTGTCCTAAGCCTGATAATAATAGGCCCTAACTGGGCTGGAATGCAGCTGAGACTCTTTTGTAACTTGTTCTCATTTAACTTCTAAGAAACAACCTATGAGATAATTTAATAGCAACAAATAAAATTACTTTGCACAACTTCAAATGCAACCAGAAAGGCATGAGATAAGAATAACAGTAACCTTCAAAAAAGTACATCTAATGTTCTCTTGGATGATACATCTTTCGCAGTAATGATAAGAGCACAATGAATTTTTCAGCAGTTTTAGCCTGGGAAGGATACAACAATGGTATCTACTGCAGCAGGATAAAGCTTAGCTCCAGGAGAAGTTAAGCCTGGACACATGATATTTGCTCCACTGAGTACAAATTTGATGGCTCCTTTATCAACCTGCTGGTGTGGCAAGATAAAAGGATCTATAAGAAAAGAAATACATTATATGAATAAAACTAATGACTCAACAGAAAAAGGCAAAGGATATGAACAAATATTTCCCCAAATTATAGTAATCTGACAGATACAAAATAAAACTCTGAAACGTTATAATTTGTTTACCAAATTGGTAATCTTGTTTGTTTGTTTTGAGACAGGGTCTTGCTCTGCCACGCAGGCTGGAGTGCAATGGAGCGATCATGCCTCACAGTAAGCTTTGGATCCTGCAATCTGCCACCTCAGCCTCCCAAGTATTCTCCAAAAACCATAGTTTCAAAACCATGTTTTTGGAGAATACTTAATACATCCTGGGAAAATTTCATGATACAATGTTAAGTGAAAAATGCAGAATAAAAAACAATTTAAAAGATCAGCGGTAGCTGGGCATGGTGGCTCACGCCTGTAATCCCAGCACTTTGGGAGGCCAAGGCGGGTGGATTACGAGGTCAGGAGTTCAAGAACAACCTGACCAATATATTGAAACCCCATCTCTATTAAAAATATAAAAATTATCCAAGTGTGGTGGTGAGTGCCTGTAGTCCCAGCTACTCAGGAGGCTGAGGCAGGAGAATCGCTTGAAATGGGAGGCAGAGGTTGCAGTGAGCCAAGATGATGCCACTGCACTCCAGCCTGGGTGACAGAGCAAGAAAGACTCTGTCTCAAAAAAAAAAAAAAAAAAAAAGACCAGTGGTTATACAGGGTTGGGGAAGTCTGGGGAGGAAGGATGAACTGGTGGAGCAGAAAGGATGTTATAGGGCAGCAAAATCATTCTGTATGATGCTGTAACAGTAGATACTTGACATTATGTATTTGGGAAAATCCATAAAACTGTAGAATACAAACAGTGAACCCTAACATAAACTAGGGACTTGCATTAATAATAATGCATCAGTACTGGTTCATCAATTGTTACAAACGTATCATTCCAACACAAGTTGTTATTCATAGGGGAAACTGAACTGGAGAGAAAGAACTCTGTTCTTTCCGCTTACTTTTTCTGTAAACCTAAAACCGCTCTAAAAAATAAAGCCTATTAATTAAAGAAAAAAAACTACAAAGGGATGAAGGGAAGTTGGTTAAGGCATACAAAAATACCGGTAGATAAGTTCTAGTATTCAAGAGTACAGTAAGGAAATTATAGTTAACAATGATTTACTGTATATTTCAAAATAGCTAGAAGAATTGTAGTCTTCTCAACACAAAGATAAACATTGAAGTGACAGATATCCTAATTAACCTGATTTGACCATTACGCTGTTTAAAGGTATCAAAATATCACATGTACCCCTAAAATATGTACAACTATTATAAATGGATATAGGTGGGAGGCGGGTTGGATACAGGCACCACAACAGCAGACAATGTACAGCTATTACGTATCAATTTTTAAAAACTATGTAACAGAGAGCCCAATTTTTTAAAAAATAAGCATTTACACACGTCACAGGAAGTAACTGGATGGAAGGACATTTAGCCCATGCTTTCGCATATATAGACTTTTCTCTATTGGGCAAATAGATACAAATATAAAAGATGAAAATGCTCACAATGCTTATCACAGTTTGTAAATACATATTTGTATAATTACCTAATTGTTGTTTATTCTCCAAACTAGACTATTAGTTTCATAAGGACAGAGACAATGTCTGTCTTTGCTTCCCATTGTATTCTCAGCACCTAGTGAGTGCCTAGCACACAGTAAGTTCAATAAATATGTGTTGAATGAATGATGAATGCTCTTTCTTGGGCTTTCTGGAATGCATGAGCATTTTTCAGATTTACCACAAGATGAGCATTTTAGTTTTACATCCCTTATTACCTAGTACTAATAAATAATGAGTTAACTATCAGAAGCCACTTTAAACTCTTTTTGTGTCTTTCAGTATCCCCAAATGCATATTTCTGTTTTATCCCCCCAGCGGGGGCTCATCTGATTAAATGCATATTTCTTACAAGACTTTACATTTGAATTATGCAGTAAGAGTAAATAGTTCCAAAAATAAAAATAAAAATAACTTACATTTGTGAAGTAACCTTAGGGTTGGATAAAAAGGCCCTTCTCTTTGTCTAAAAAATAGTAATTCTCCATTTACAGTAAGGATTTCTATATGTTCATGGCTGTAAGACAAATGTTACAAAGTACCAAGTTAGATATTTTCTTTCAAAAATTCACAACATAAAAATGCATATATAGTAATAAAGTAAACTTTAAAAAAAAGTCAGTAAAAATCCTGGCTAAAAAATATTGTTTACATTGTTTTTCCTATCAGACAAGTCCAGCAGAGAAGAAAAATATGATCTACTACAACCAATTTTATTTCACATTTTATTATTTTAATTCCATTGTTAGATAATTCAATAAAACAATTCTCTAAAGAACAAACTGAAATAAATTAAATCCAACTCTGAATTAAAACATTTAACTCTTTAATAAAACAATCAATACACAAAGCCACATTTTTTTCAGGGACATAGAAGATCTATGAAAATACAAATATTGGAGTTTCAGAGTTATTCTGTGTCTATCCCCATCATTAATCAATAGTTAATCTGAAAATAATTCCATTTAATATGAGTGCAATCTAATCATTAAATATTCAGCTACTCCAAGCTTTACACAGACAAAAACAAAGACTTACCATCGGACTATTTTGACAGGATCTTTCTTAGGCATGATCTGATTAAGCCATGGTTCAATACCTGGAAATTGCTCTATCAACTGATTCTTAATACCCTTAATAACTGAGGTTTTCAACTGGATGCAGTTGGACACATTTTCTTTTTCATCAAATCTGCCAAGTAATTTTTGCAAGAAAAGAAAAAGGGATTTCTAAGTAGAGGTATCATAACACCTAAAGGTATTGTTCTAATTAGTATTCCCAAGCAAGCATTTAGATACTTAAAATAATTATGAAATAAGTTGTTTTTTTAAAAAAATACCACCTCCCTTTTACTCTGTCCAGCACGAAACCAATGTCTTAATACAATATTGAAATAAACTGTCAAGTATACAGCAATTAGCTGGGGTTGGGGAGAGGAATACAAGACACATTTTGCACCATAATCTCTAATTAGCTACACAAATGCCTTTCCTGGAAAATCTTACTCAATTCTACCCAGGAAGAAACACAGGCTCCCACCAATAATAAAGCCTGTGATCAAAAAACAAAACCCTCAATTGATACAAAAGACCAACCCAAGCATAACATAGAAAATCGGCCCCTGCTAGGCTATGTAATCTGCTGAGATTTTTTTTTAAAGTGATGATGATAATGATTTATAAGATCCCTATTTATTTTTGCTCAAAATTTCATGCAAAAAACCCACCTTCCTTTGCCCATGTTCCCCCTTTGCTTTTTGCGTCTACCAAATCTGGAAGGCAAACCCACTAGTAGGTTCCCAAGGAATTTTTGTCTTCCTTACACTGAATAGCTTATGGGGCAATCACGTTATTTTCAAGGCAAGGTTAATCTGGCAGCTAGGCAATAGGCATGACAGGCCGCTTGCTTCCTGTCACCCAGACTCCTTCACTCCCATGACCCAGGAAGTCAAGCCTTCCTTTATTCAGTTCATAACTAATAAACATATGGCAGTGAGCGCAGGGCTCCCCTCTCAGCTAAAGAGGATATGCCCCTAAATCACAGTGCACGGATGTGATTGGTAGAACCCTAGGAATGGAGACGGAATCGAGGGAGGGGGCAAAAGAGAAAGAGGGGTAAGGAGAAAAAACAATGGGAGTGAAGGGAACAAAACCCGATTGAGGACTACGGATGGAAGGCTTAGAAGTGTTCAAGTTGCGAGTTAGAGCATAGTACTATAGAAAACCTTAGGGAGTCTGGATGGCAGGGGCGGGGGAGAGAGAAAGAGGATCTTAGCTCTCGCCCTCTTCCCCACCCCCACCCCACCGCCTTTGTGAGCGGCCGATGGAGGCCACAGCATGTCCTTACTTCTTGAACATGATCCAAGGTGAAGGGGGCGACGATAGGGAAGGGCCCGGAATGGGAACGAAATTGAATTTGCAAGGGTCCGGCAGATCCCCTTACACGAGGAAGGCCGGCACTGACAGTCGGAGCTGTAGTCGTTATCCGGAAAACGAGAGCCAGCCGCGCTTTACGGCTCTTAGTCAAATCTGACTACTTCCGCTCCTCTGGCCTCCACGTAGGCGCTTTCACCGGCTCCTTTTAGGCAACCGGTTCCTCTGCAGTTGGAGGTAGCTGAAAAGGCGGGACTTGAGAGGGAAGAAGTAACAGAGCAATTGCAGTAAAAGAAGAATGGAGGGGGCGGGGAAATCAATCAAAGTAGCATTTAAGGCACTTGCGTCTGTTACGGGTTCCTCAAAGGGTCAAGTTTCTTCCGTGCTTCGTTGCTAACTACCGTCACACTAAACGATTCTTTTTTTAGGGAGAATGGCTTTTGTTCCGTCTGAGGCAACTGAATGGATTGGTGCTTACCTACCAGCATGAATCCAGGCAAACCTCATGGCTTCATGTTAAAGTGCTGGTAGGATTGCCAGGTTTGACAAATGAAAATATAGGATGCCTATTTAAATTTGAATTTCAGGTAAACAATGAATACTTACTTGTTTTAGTGTAAGTATACCTCAACAATATTTTGGACATACTTACACTAAAAATATACAGTCCTTGCTTAGCTGAATTTAAATGCGCGTCCTGTTTTTTATCCGGTAACCTTATTCACTGGCAACCATACGATGCCCCCATAGTTTTTTGTGGGTTTTTATTGAGACAGAGCCTCACTCTGCCGCCCAGGCTTGAATGCAGTGGTGCTGTCTTGGCTCACTGCAGTCTTGACCTCCTGGGCTCAAGGGATCCTTCCACTTCAGCCTCCCAAATAGCGTGGACTACAGGCACACACCACCATGCCCGTTTTTTGTTTGTTTGTTTTTTATTTTTTGGTAGAGACAGGGTCTAGTTGACCAGGCTGGTTGCAAACTCCTGGGCTCAAGCAGTCCTCCTGACTTGGCATCCCAAAGTGCTAGGGTTACAGGTGTGAATGACTGCCCTCCTGTAGAATAATTCCCAAAGAATTATTACAGAAGGTAATCTGATTAAAGAGATAATAACTAAAGATACATGTTTTACTTATGTAATTTTTTAAAAAGAAAGCTGATAGAGAAAATTTTGCCAGTCAAGGATTTTACTTTGTTTTTTGTTTTAGACACGGCATCTTACTACTCTGTCACCCAAGCTGGAGTGCAGTAGCATGATCATAGTTCATTGTAGCCACAACTTCCCAGGCTCAAGTGACCCTCCTGCCTCAGCCTCCCGAGTAGTTGGGACTACAGGCATGCACCACCACAGGGCTGATGGGAAGAGCCCCTTATAAAACTATCCAATCTCGTAAGCACTCGCTCACTATCACAAGAACAGCATATGGAAAACCACCCCCATCATCCAATCACCTCCCACCAAGTCTCTCCCCAGATATGTGGGGAGTATGGGGATTACAATTCAAGATGAGATTTGGGTGGGACAAAAATCCAAACCATATAAGTCACCCTATTGTGCTATCAAATAGAAGATCTTACTCATTCTATTTTTTGTACCCATTAGCCAACCCCACCTCCACTACCCAATCCCCCACTACCCTTCCCAGCATCTGGTAACCTTCTATTCTCTGTGTCCACGAGTTCAATTGTTCTGATATTTATATCCCACAAATAAGTAAGGACATGTGATGTTAGTCTTTCAGAGCCTGGTTATTTCACTTAACATAGTGATCTCCAGTTCCATCCATATTATTGCAAATGACAGGATCTCATTTTTTTTTATGGCCGAATAGTACTCCATTGTGTATATGTGCTGCATTTTCTTTATCCAAACATCTGTTGATGGACACTTAGGTTACTTCCAAATCTTAGCTGTTGTAAACACTGCTGCAAGAAACAAGCATGCAGTTATCTTCCTTACTCATTTCCTTCCTTTTGGGTATATACCCAGCAGTAGGATTGCTGGATCATATGGTAGCTCAATTTTTAGTTTTCCGAGGAACCTCCAAACTGTGCTCCATAGTGGTTATACTAATTTACTTTCCCACCAACAGTGTACGAGTATTCCCTTTTGTCCACATCCTCACCAGCATTTGTTATTGCCTGTCTTTTGGATATAAGCCATTTTAACTGGGGTGAAATGATATCTTGTAGTTTTAATTTGAATTTCTCTGATAATCAATGATGCTAAGCACCTTTTCATATGCCTGTTTGCCATTTGTGTCTTCTTTTGATAAATGTCTATTCAAATATTTTGCCAGTTTCTTGATCATATTATTATGTTTTTGCCTGTAGAGTTGTTTGAACTCCTTATATATATATTCTGGTAATTATTCCCTGGTCAGAGGGGTAGTTTGCAAATATTTTCTCCCATTCCATGGGTTGTCTCTTCCCTTTGGTGACTGTATCCTTTGCTGTGCAGAAGCCTTTTAACTTTATGCAATCCAGTTTGCCCATGTTTGCTTTGGTTGTCTGTACTTGTGGGATATTGCTCAAGAAGTCATTGCCCAGACCAATGTCATGGAGGTTTTCCTCAATGTTTTCTTGCAGTAGTTTCATGGCTTGAGGTCTTAGATTTAAGTCTTTAATCCATTTTATTTATTTATTTATTTATTCTTTTTCTTTTTTCTTTTTAAAGATGGGGTTTCACCATGTTGGTCAGGCTGGTCTTGAACTCCTGACCTTTAGTAATCCACCCACCTTGGCCTCCCAAAGTGCTGGGATTACAGGTGTGAGCTGTTTTATACATCAAGAGATAGGGGTCTGGTTTCATTCTTTTGCATATGGATATGAAGTTTTCCCAGCACCATTTATTGAAGATACTGTATTTCCCATGTGTTCTTGGCACCTTTGTCAAAAAATGAGTTTGCTATAGATGTGTGGATTTGTTTCTGGGTTCTCTATTCTGTTCCATTGGTCTGTGTCTGTTTTTATGCCATGCTGTTTTCATTGCTATAACTCTAGAATATAATCTGAAGTCAGGTAATGTGATTCCTCAAGTTTTGTTCTTTTTGCTTAGGATAACTCTGGCTATTCTGGGTCTTTTGTGGTTACATATAAATTTTAGGATTGCTTTTTCTATTTCTGTGAAGAATGTCATTGGTATTTTAATAGAGATTGCATTGAATCTGCAAATTGCTTTGGGTAGTACGGACATTTTAACAATATTGATTCTTCTGCTGGGCGTGGTGGCTCAGACCTGTAATCCCAGCACTTTGGGAGGCCAAGGCGAGTGGATCACGAGGTCAGGAGTTCGAGACCAGCCTGACCAACATGGTGAAACCCCCATCTCTACTAAAAATACAAAAATTAGCAGGGCCTGGTGGTACACACCTGTAATCCTAGCTACTCAAGAGGCTGAGGCAGG
>NW_016107895.1:351583-354876 GCF_001604975.1 Cebus imitator | reverse complement strand
TGGAATCTCACTCTGTCGCCAAGGCTAGAGTGCAGTGGCATGATCTCAGCTCACTGCAACCTCCGTCTTCCAGGTTCAAGCAATTCTTCTGCCTCAGCTTCCTGAGTAGCTAAGATTATAGGTGTGTGCCAGCACACCTGATTAATTTCTTTCTATTTTTAGTAGAGATGGGGTTCCACCATGTTGGCCAGGCTGGTCTCAAACTCCTGACCTTGTGATCTGCCTGCCTCAGCATCCCAAGGTGCTGGGATTACAAGTATAAGCCACTGCGCCTGGCCAGTATATTTTACTTTTCATTATAGAGACCTTTCACTTCTTTTGGTTAATTCCTAGGTATTTAATTTTATATGTAGCTCTTGTAAATGGGATTATTTTTGAAATTTCTTTTTCAGATTGTTCACTGTTGGCATATAGAAATGCTACTAATTTTTGTAGGTTGATTTTGGATCCTACAATTCTAATAACTTTATCAATTCTAAATATAAGATCATATCATCAGCAAGTAATGATAATTTAACTGTTTCCTTTCCAAATTGGATGTCCTTTGTATCTTTCTCTTGTCTGATTGCTCTAGCCAGAACTTCCAAAATAACGATGATGGTGGGCATCCCTGCCATGTTCCAGATCTTAGAGGAAAGGCTTTCAGTTTTTCCCCATTCAGTATAATACTAGATGTAGGTCTATAACATATGGCTTTTATTATGTTAAGGTATGTTTTTCCTATCCCCTGATTTTGAGGGTTTTTATCATGAGTAAATTTTGAATTTTATCAAATGCTTTTTCAGCATCAACCGAAATAAAAGGTTTTTATTTCAAGCTGAAACTGGACATTTTTTTCCTTCATTCTGTTAACAGGCTGTATCACATTGATTGATTTGTGTATGTTGAGCTATCCTTGCATCCCAGGGATAAATCCCAGTTGGTCCTGATGAATGATCTTTTTAATGTATTGTTGAATTTAGTTTACTAGTATTTTGTTGAGATTTTTGCATCTATGTTCATCAGAGATATTGGCCTGTGGTTTTCTTTTATTGATGTGTCGTTGTCTGGTTTTGGCATTAGAGTAATGCCAGTCTCATAGAATGAGATTGGAAGTATTCTCTCATCCTCTGTGTTTTGGAATGAGATTGGAAGTATTCTCTCATTCTCTGTGTTTTGGAATCGTTTATTTATTTTTGAGATGGAGTCTCACTCTGTCACCCAGGCTGAAGTGCAGTGGCACTATCTCAGCTCACTGCAACCTCCACCTCCCGAGTTTAGGCAATTCTTCTGCTCAGGCTCCTCAGTAGATGGGATTACAGGCGCGCGCCTCCACACCCAGCTAATTTTTGTATTTTTAGTAGAGACTGCATTTCACCATGTTGGTCAGGCTGGTCTCGAACTCCTGATCTCATGATCCACCCACCTCGGCCTTCCAAAGTGCTGGGATTACAGGCGTGAGCCACTGCACCCAGCGAGTTCTTCTTTAAATTTGTGGTAGAATTCAACAGTGAAGCCATCGGGTCCTGGACTTTTCTTTACTGGGAGACTTTTTATTACAGCTTTGATCTCATTACTTGCTTTTGTGCTGTTCAAGTTTTGAATTTCTTCCTGATTCAATCTTGGTAGGCTGCATGTGTCTAGGAATTTGTCCATTTCTTCCAGATTTTCCAATGTATTGGCATATAGTTGCTCACAGTAGCCTCTAATGATCCTTTGAATTTCTGTAGTATCAGTTTTAATACCTCCTCTTTTATTTCTGATTTTGTTTATTTGGATCTTCTCTCTTTTTTTCTTAGTTACTCTGGCTAAATGTTTGCCAATTTTCTTTAACTTTTCAAAAAACCAACTTTTTGTTGCATTGATCTTTTGTATTGTTTTCTTCATCTCAATATCATTTATTTCTGCTCCGAACTTCATTATTTCTTTTCTGCTACTAATTTTGGGTTTGATTTGCTCTTGCTTTTCTAGTCATTTAAGATGCATCCTTAGATTATTTATTTAAAGTTTTTCCTATTTTTTTGATGTAGGCACTTATAGCCATAAACTTTCCTCTGAGTACTGCTTTTGCTGTATCTCATAGGTTTTGGTAGGTTGTGTTTCCATTATCATTTGTTTCAAGATATTTTTCAATTTTCTTCTTAACTTCTTCATTGATCCACTGGTCATTCAGGAGCATATTGTTTAATTTCCATGTATTTGTATGGTTTCCAAAATTCCTCTTGTTATTAATTTCTAGTTTTATTCCATTGTGGTCAAAGAAGATGCTTAATATTATTTCAATTTTTGAATGTTTTAAGACTTGTTTTGTAACCTAAAATATAGTCTATCCTTGAGAATGATCCACATGCTGAGGAAAATAATGTGTATTCTGCAGCTCTTAAATGAAATGTTCTGTAAATATCTATTAGACCCATTTGGTCTACAGTGCAGATTAAATTTGATGATTATTTGTTGATTTTCTGTCTGAAAGTTCTGTCTAATGCTGAAAATGGGGTGTTGAGGTCTCCAGCTGAGACTGGTGATTCCCCTTTGGCTAGGGCTACTTTAAATGCTCCCTCCATGGGCAGGCATCAACCGAGTTTGCTCTGGGTTTTCTTTCTGCTCTAACAGGACAGCATTGAGTTCAATGCCTCACAATTGCTGGATTTTCCCTCCCCCAGCACCCAGAGATGTTCTCCCCACCACACCATTGCTGCCGGGGGTGGGAAGGGGTGGCGTAGGCAATTCCAGGCTGTTTTTTAATCTCTTCCGTGCCTCTTTTAGCAATATGAAATTAAAATCAGGTACCATGATGGCTCACCTGATTTTTGGTTCTTATGAAGGTGTTTCTTCTATGCAGGTAGTTGTTAACCTGGTGTCCTTGTGGGGGCGGGGTATGATCAGTGGAGCTTTTTATTCTGCCGTCTTGTTCCATCCTCCTCCAGCTTTTGTCTGTCAGGATTCTTGCCAAACAGCCTTCCTCTCCTGGCAAATGTCACATCGCCCTGGGAGCCTGCCATTTAACAATAAATACGTTATAAACAGCAATAGTCCAGGCACACTGGCTCATGCCTGTATTCCCAGCACTTTGACAGACTAAGGCAGGAGGATTGCTTGAACCCAGGAGTTTGAGACCAGCCTGGGCACCATAGTGAGACCCCCATCTGTAAAAATATTTAAAAATTAGTCAGTCCTGTTGGCGTATGCGTATAATCCCAGCTACTCTGGAGGCTGAGGTGGAAGGATCATTTGAGCTCAGGAAGCAGATTACAGTGAGCCAAGATCATGCCACTGCACTCCAGCCTGGACAACAGAGTGAGACCCTGTCTCAA
>NW_016107895.1:343991-350598 GCF_001604975.1 Cebus imitator | reverse complement strand
GTGAGCCACCACACCCGGCCCATAAATTTTAATTCTATAAAAATTATACATATGCTATCTAAGTTATGACAGATTTTACAAGCATGGGAATTGACATATAACCATATCCACATAGATATTTTAATCTACTTCCATACACTCTGACAATCACAGAAACTAAATCTGAATGATGACAAATGCTATATTAGGTTATTAGTATTAATGAGCTATTCAGATCAGTACATGTGCATAAGTACCTTTCATTCATAACCCAGCTATACAGGTACATAAGCAGGGCACTTTTCACTGCAATGCATTTCTGGACATTGTGTTGTAAGCGGTATTATCATAAAGTGGATTCTGTTTTTCCAAGGCTGTAATTGAGGGTGTGCTCCTGACAAAGAACTCATCTTCAAATAAATCATTGCTACAACTAACCATATATCATTAAAAAAGAAATGCTTCAAAATAAACCTCTTCAAAAATTAAAACAATACCTCATTTATTCATGTAATAGTTATAAATGACCTTTATGTTTTAGACATTCATGTTATCTGTCCTGTAACTTGTATGTAAATGTTTTGTGAAATTTATCTTACAAGGGTCCTTGATGTACATGTAGCACAGAGCACAGAAAACCAAGTCTATCATACATTTTACTAAAATAAGTAATGTAGCTGTAATAAGCATTAAATATTTAACAATTGTGTTTGCCTTCTTAGAATTCTGAAAGGATTTTACAGGGTCATCTTGACACAAGGCTCTGAAATACTGCCCAAGGAAGTTTGCAATATGGCCTCCTGCTCTTTTTTATAAATTTCCTTGAGCACCAAGCATGGCACCCAAACCCTTCAGATTGTCTAGCAAAGAAAGGTTTCTTTAGGAGCTAGGCCAAAGCTTTGAACACTGGAGGAGATGCTTTCACTGCAAGAAAAAATTGGGCCACTGCCAGACCCCTGCTGGGCCTCATATCTCAGAATCTTCAGCCTGTGAAGTCTTCCAGTAGGTTCACATTTCCCACAAACCGCCTCTCAGCCTTATACCTTAGAGGCAGCGGCAACCTGACTTTATATGCCCAACTAGGGCAAGACACATCTGAAAACCCCACAACTGCCCCTACCAGCAATCACTCCGCAAAGCACAGGTGAGAAAATGTACTGGTCATGCCACTGCCTGGATCCTTCCACACGTAGCAATATAAGGTACACCAATAAAAGAGCAACTTCTGCCTCCAGGTCCAAATACAGCTAAATTTGGAGAGACCTGAGAGCCCCCTGTCTATCAGAAAATGGCAGGACTAACCATCTAACCAAATTTGTGATGAGCCGAACCCACCATACCTCATTCACATCCCTCTTTTCCTCTGTCATCATTCAACATGTAAGCATCCAGTTTGACATATCTACTTTGTGACCTTGGGCAAATCACTTGAGCTCTGTGCCTGTCTTCTCATCTGTAAAATTAAGGTCTATTCTTCATGAGGTTTTATGAGGGTTAAATGAGGTGATCTATGCAAAGCACTGTTAGATTATTGTTATTATTAAGTTATGTTTCATTATTATTGTTGTTCTTGTCTTCTAACTGCATTCCCATATTGCTTTGTGCTTCTTCTCCCTGATCCTGACCTCCCACTTCTACCTTCACTCCTTACATGCTTCAGCTGTGCCTCCTGGAACACTATTCCATGATTAACAAACTCTTCTGCAATCCACAAACTCATCCCTGAATATCCATGTTCCGAGGTTTCCCATAAGGATAGAGCTTCCCTTACAGCCTTTTCCAGTGAAAGTGATTTATACCAACACACCGCATGTACTGCATAGGGAGAAGGTAAGGTGGGAATCTTCTTCCAACCACACTGCAACTTTCAAACCATTCCTCCTCCACCCTCAGGCAAAACCCCCTGATCCTTCTTCCTCTGAGTTTCATGATATTTGGTTACACCTTGACTCCACCTCTTTGCTGTCCTGTGCTCATTCATCGAAGATGCTGGCATCTGGTTCACAGCCTTTCCTCTCACCCCTACCCCCAGGGTGTTAAGCACTGCAAGAGAAAGTCACATAGATGAACAGATTTGTACCACTCTGAATTCGTGGTCACCAACATCAAGTGGACCTCCAATACTGGGGATTCTGTCATGTTTTCAACTCACTCTCTCATTTTCCCAAATGGTTCTTCTCAATCTTCATTTTCCTCAAAACTCCAACTCCTCAGCTGCCCCAAAGAACTCACCTCCTAAAGATAAGATAGAAGTCCCCAGATGGGAAACCAACTTCCTACTACCAAACTGGAGACATATTCACAGCCATCCTTTTCTACAGTTAAAATGAAAGGTATCCCTCTTCCAATCTAGAAGTAATTCCTCCATGTGCATTGTAGATCCCATTCACGTACAGGTCTCCTCACTAGCCATACTCAACCTACTATTACCTCTTTTCCATTTTCAACCTCTCACTCTCTACTGGCCCCTTTTTCTTGGCTTTTTCAAAGGAAGTACGTGAATATTCCAAATCATGTAATATTCAAACAACACAGAAGCATAATGACAATCATAATAGCTAACATTTATTGAGGACTTACCATGTACCAACACGTGCATTCAGGTATTAACATATTTAATTCTCAGAATTACTTATTAAAGTAGATAGTATTTTCTTTCTTTCTTTTTTTTTAATTAAGAAACTGAAGAAAGGCCGGGCACAGTGGCTCATGCCTGTAATCCCAGCACTTTGGGAGGCCAAGGTGGGTGGATCACCTGAGGTCAGGAGTTCAACACCAGCCTGGCCATCATGGTGAAACCCCATCTTAAAAAAAAAAAAAAAAAAGAAACTGAAGAAAAAGAAGTAAGTTACCCAAGAATACCCAGATATGAAATACCAGAATCTGGATTTGAACTCAAGTAGTCACAACACTGTGCTCTCTAAATGACAACATTTAAAGTGCCCCTGCTGTGTCCTGCCCTGTCCTGCCCCACTCCATCTCATTCTCCCTCCCCTCCTTAACTCTTCCCTTCCTTCCCCATAGGTAATGACTGGCAATAAATTTGTGTGTATATTTGTGTGTATATACTTCCAGAAATTTCTGGCGCATTTATATACACAGTACATACATGCTTTTTATCTCTACCCATTCAGAGAAACTTCTCTAGTGACAAACTATAGAAGTGATCCCTGAAAGTACAGTCTTACATTACATACATGCTTTTAAATTGATACATAATAATTGTATATATTTATAGGGTATATGTGCTATTTCATTGCATGCATAGTATGTATATTGATGAAGTCAGGGTATTTAGAGTATACATCACCTCAAGTCTTCATCATTTTGTTTGTTTGTTTGTTTGTTTGAGACAGAGTCTCGCTCTGTCTCCCAGGATGGAGTGCAGTGGTGCGATCTAAGCTCACTGCAATCTCCACCTCCTGGGTTGCAGCAATTCTCCTGCCTCAGCCTCCCGAGTAGCTGGGACTACAGGCACGTGCAACCATGCCTGGCTAATTTTTTGTATTTTTAGTAGAGATGAGGTTTCACCATGTTGGACAGGCTGGTCTCGAACTCCTGACCTCATGATCCACCTGCCTCGACCTCCCAAAGTGCTGAGATTACAGGCATTAGCTATCATGCCCAGATGAGTCTTTATCATTTCTGTGTGTTGGGAACATTTAAAGTCCTCTCTTCTTGCTATTTTGAAAGGTACAATGCATTGTTACAAACTATACTCACCCTACTCTGCTATCAAACATTATAACTTATTTCTTCTATGTAATTGTATGATCGTACCCATTAACCAATCTTCCTTCATCAACCCCTCCCATCCACATATACTTCTCACCCCCTCTGGTTTCTATCAGTCTACTTTCTACCTTCATGAGTTCCCACATGTGAGTAAGAACGTCTTTTTGTCCCTGGCTTATTTCACTTAAAATAATGACCATCCATGTTGCTGCAAATGACAGGATTTCATTTTTATGGCTGAATAGTATTCCATTGTATATACATGCCACATTTTCTTTATATCATTTGCCATTAATGAACACCTCGGTTGATTCTGTATCCTGGCTATTATGAATACTGCTACAATAAACATTGGGGTGCAAGTAACTTTTTGTTATACTGATTTCTTTAATTTTGGATAGTCGTGAGATTGTTTGATCATATGGTGGTTCTATGTTTAGTTTTTTGAGAAATCTCCACAGTGTGTTCCATAGTGCCTGGACTAATTAACACTCCAACCAACAGTGCATATGAATTTTCTTTATTCCACATCCTTACCAGCATCCGTTTATTTGTCTTTTTAATAACAGCCATCCTAACTGGGGTCAGATGAGATCTAATTGTGGCTTTGATTTGCATTTCCCTGATGATTACTGATGTAGAGCATTTTTTATATACCTTTTGGTCATTTGTATGTCTTCTTTGGAAAAATGTCTATTCATGCCTTTTGACCACTTTTTAATATAATTACTTTGTTGTTGTTTTTACTATGGTGTTGAGTTCCTTACATATTTTGGATATTAACCCCTTATCAGATATATAGTTTGCAAATGTTTTTCCCATTCCATAGGTTGCCTTTTTATTTTGTGTTTCCTTTGCTGTGCAAAAGCTTTTTAGTTTAATTAAGTCATATTTGTCTTTTGCCTTGTTTTGTTTTTGTTGCCTGTGCTTTTGAGGTCTTAGCCACAAAATATTTGTCTAGATAAGTGTCCAGAAGTGTTTCCCCTGTGTTCCTCTAGTAGTTTTATAGTTTCAGATCTTATGTTTCAGTCTTTAATCTATCTTAAATTGATTTTTATATATAGTGAGAGATATGGGTTGGGTTTCATTCTTCTGAATATAATATCCAACTTTTGCAGGACCATTTATTTTAGCGTGTGTGTGTGTGTGTGTGTGTGTGTGTGTGTTTCCCAATATATCCATATAATAACACCAGCACCATTTATTGAAGACAGTGTCTTTTCTCCAATGTATGTTCTTGGTGCCTTTGTCCATAATCAGTTGGCTGTAAATACATGGATTTATTTCTGGATTATCTATCCTGTTCAATTGGTCTATGTGTCTGTTTTTATAACAATACCATGGTGTTTTGGTTACTATAGCCTTGTAATATAATTTGAAGTCACATATTATGATGCCTCCAGCTATGTTCAGAAAGCTACTCCCTCTGAGACTCCTTCACTGATTCCTTCTTCTTTCCCAGAATGCTATCATTGGCATTCTCTTCTCTGTCCACACTCCCTCTCTTGATAATCTCATCTTGTCTCTTGGCTTTAAACACCATTTATATCTCCACCCTAGACTTCTCCCTTAAACTCTAGACTTGTATATCCAAGTACATTTGACTTCTCTGCTTGAATATCTAAAAGACATATCACATGTCTAAAACGACCACCTGTTTCCTAAAAACTACTGAAATAAAATAAAAAATAAATAAAACAGTACTCCTAGTCTCTCCCAAGTCTGCCTCCCCACATACATCCCAAAACTGATATTACTCACAGCCTTCAGTTGATGACAATCCCATCATTTCATGTGCTTAGATCCAAACTCTTGGGTATTTCTTCAACTCTTCTCTTTCTCTCACACTCTATCTTTGAATAATCAAAAAATTCTATTTACTCTTCAAAATATATCAATAATTCACCCACTTCTCCCAGCTTTCACAGCTACCATCCTGGTTCAAGTCATCATTATCTGTTGCCTGGATTATTTCAATAGCCTCCTAACTGGTGTTATACCTTTGTCCCCTACCACAGTCTACTTTCAACATGAGTCAGATTTTCCTATTAACAGTGAAAGTTAAACATTTCCAGTCCCAGCCCCGGACCCTACAGCCACTGAGATGTTGATGCCTAAGAAGAACTGGATTGCCGTTTTTGAACTCCTTTTTAAGGAGGGAGTCATAGTGGCCATCAAGGATGTCCACATGCCTAAGCACCCGCAGCTGGCAGACAAGAATGTGCCCAACCTTCATATCATGAAGGCCATGCAGCCTCTCAAGTCCCGAGGCTACGTGAAGGAACAGTTTGCCTGGAGACATTTCTACCGGTACCTTACCAATGAGAGATACTGGATACCCTCATTGGTAAGGTACCAGTAGAAATGTCTCCAGGCAAACTGTTCCTTCACATAGCCTCGGGACTTGAGAGGCTACATGGCCTTCATCTGCCCCCAGAGATTGTGCCTGCCACCCTACGCCACAGCTGTCCAGAGACTGGCAGGCCTTGATCTAAAGGTCTGGAGGGTGAATGATCTGCAAGACTCGCAGGAGCGGAAGCTGACAGAGCTACCTATAGATGGAGTGCTGTGCTCCCTGGAGCTGACAAGAAAGTGGAGGCTGGGGCTGCGTCAGCAACCTCAGTAAAATTGGAGAGGATTATTTTGCATTAAATAAACTTACAGTCAAAAAGACTTGGAAAAAAAAAAAACAAAAAAAGAAAGTTAAAGTATCTTTTCTGCTCAAACCTCTCCAATTGTTTCCCATCTCATTTAGAGGAAAACCAATGTCTGTACAATTGCTTACAAGGTCTTTAATTGTCTGGATTTCTGTTACCTATTTAGCATCATTTCCTACTACTCTCCCCTACTTTCTTTGACTCTTCTCTAGTCACACAGTCACACTAACCTCCTT
>NW_016107895.1:330276-343941 GCF_001604975.1 Cebus imitator | reverse complement strand
CCAGGCTGGAGTGCAATGGTGTGATCTCAGCTCACCACAACCTCCACCTCCCAGGTTCAAGTGATTCTCCTGCCTCAGCCTCCCAAGTAACTGGGATTACAGGCATACACCACCACCCCTGGCTAATTTTGTATTTTTTGTAGAGATGAGGTTTTTCCATGTCGGTCAGGCTGGTCTCGAACCCTGACCTCAGATGATCTGCCTGCCACAGCCTCCCAAACTGCTGGGATTACAGATGTGAGCCACTGTACCCAGCCCCCTCCTTGCTATTTTTCAAGCACACTATGCATGTTCATACTTTAGGGTCTTTGCACTGGCTGTTCCTTCTATCTGAAAGGTTCTACTCCAGATCTCCAATGAATATACCCCTCCCTTCCTTCAAGTCTTTGCTCAAATGTCACCTTCTCCATAAGGCATTGCCCTAGTCACTCCACTAATAAATAATGTCATTTGCCCTCCCATCCCTTTTGCTCAGGGATGTAATTTTTCCCTAGCATGCATTACCTCCTAACATACTATAAAATGTATTACATTATTATTTATTGTGTCTCTTCTTAACCATGTAAGCTCAATGAAGGCAAACATTTGCCTGTTTCTGTTCACTGTTGTATCCAAGATCCTGGAACATGGTACACATTCAATAAATATTTGTTGAGTGAATAAATGGAACACCACATTAACTACCATTAAAGTTTCCTATTTCCCATTATAGCAACAATCCTGGAAATAGTTTTCTATATTCACAATCAAGGTTAATGTCATCAGCAATAGGTCATGTACCTTTGATATAATGTGATAATGGCACTTTACCTTCCTGATTTTCCTTCCAGAAATCCATAACCCCTGTCTAACTATGAAACAAGCATCAGACAAACCCAAATGCTACAAAATACCCTCAACAGACTTTTTTAAATTGTCTAAGTCATCAAAAACAAGGAATGTTTGAGAAACTTTCACAGGCAAGAGGACCTAAGGAGACATAGTAACTAAATATGATATGGTATCCTGGATGAGATTCTGGAACAGAAAAAAGAACATTAGGTTAAAAAAAAAAAAAACCTAAAAAAATCTGAATAAAACATTGACTTTAGTTAATAATAATCAATATTGGTTCATTAGTTGAGGCACATGGCCTTTCCACTTTCTCTTTCTGTGTAGCCTAATTCCTCTCTTCTTAAATCTGGGTTGATCTTAGGGACTTGCTTAACCAAAAGAATGCAGCAGAAATTTGGCATTTACAAGGGTAAATCCTAAGAGGCCTCGTAGCTTCCACCTGGGCTTATTGGGGTACTCCCTCTTGGACCTTTGAGGCACCATGTAACAAGTCTGTCTACACTGAGTCTGTCATTCTGTGAGGAGACTCTAGCTAGCCACAAGAAGGGATGTCTAGAGAGAGAGATGACCAACCTGCCTCCAACTGGTCTAGTCCTTCTTCCTCCTTTCCCCAGTAAATGGCACCATCATCCATCCATTTGCACAAGCCAGAAGCTAGGAAGTCATCCTTGTTATGTCCTGTCCCTCATTTTCCTGGCTAAATGTCTCTTAAGAGCTTGCTTGGGCCAGGTGAAGTGGCTCATGCCTGTAATCCCAGCACTTTGGGAGGCCGAGGCAGGCAGATCACTTGAGGTCAGGAGTTCATGAACAGCGTGGCCAACATGGTGAAACCCCATTTCTACTAAAAATACAAAAAAAAATAACAATAATAATTAGCCGGGTATGGTGGCGCATACCTGTAATCCCAGCTACTCACAGATGTGGAGGTTGCAGTGAGCCAGGATCACACTACTGCAATCCAGCCTGGGCGACAGAGCAAGACTCCATCTAAAAGAAAAAAAAAAAAAAAAAAAAAAAAAAAACCAGCTTGCTTGTTCTTGTCCTTTCTCAAAGTCTACCACTCCCACCACCTCTAAGATACCTTCTTTTCTCAGTAATAGCCTTCTAATTGATCAAACTGTTTTGACTTTTGCCCCTCATCCAATACTTTTGCACTCAGTGTGGTGGTCTTTTGCACTTTTAAACTTTTTTTTTTTTTTTTTTGAGACCAGATCTCACTGTGTCACCCAGGCTGAAGTGCAGTGGTGTGATCATGGCTCACTGCAGCCTTGACCTCTTGGGGTCAGGTGATCCTTCCACCACAGCCTCCCAAGTAACTGGGTGCACAGGCGTGCACCACCATGCCTGGCTAATTTGTTATTATTATTATTTGTAGAGATGGGGTCTCTCTATGTTACCCAGGTTGAAAACTTTTCAATGATTCTTATTGCTCTTACAATAAAAACAAAATCATTAATATAGCCTCTGAGGCCCTGCATAGCATAGCCATTATCTACCTCTTTCGCCTCATAAAATTCTCTTTTAATACTGTTGACTCTAATTTTATTTTTATCTGATTCAAATTTTACCAGTTGAGTCATGGGTCAGTTGGTTGCCAGAAAATCTGAAAAAAAATCTCAAAACACCGATTTTAGGCTTTACAATAGTGATGCTATTCATAGGAGCAATTGGGGAAGTCACAAATCCTTTAGCCTCTGGCCACATAACTCCTGAGCAGTAAGGGATTATACAAACTACACCTACATTTTTGCAGAATTCAAGTCCTTCCCATAATCTAATCTTGTCGCCTTTCATTAGTCTTACAAAGGCAGTTTTCAGGCCCTCAGCAAGAAGCAGGTTAGTTTTAGTATGGGACTATTATCATCCTTACTTTTAAGTTAAGCTGCAAACTAAATTACATGGTTAGCTTGGACTATGCCCAGTAGTGAGCAAATACAGCTTAGAGGTTAGGGGCAAGATGGAGTTCTCCATGTCAGACTTCTTTTGTTAAAATTTTGCAAAGCCCGTTTCAATCCCCCCTTTGGATTTCAGTACACTTCAATCCTGAAGTGTGAGTTACAGCAATGGGAAAACACCAATGACTACTCTAACTTCTTCCTGCTGATGGGGGATAGTTGGAGTAGGGTTTGCCCCAGGGTAAGAGGAGTGAAACTGTCTTGCAGTTGTTTGTATGTATTCACAAGTGCCTAGTTAAGATCCCAAGGTCTGCATAACAAAACATTAACACTCTTACCTATAGCTTTAGTATAGTACTTAAGTGAACAGTAGACTTAAAATAAATAATAAGCCCTAACATAAGAACTGAAAATCCTAGCTTCAGGTGTCACTGTAGAAATGATGTGAAGCCTTGAAGGATCTAGGTGAATGACCTTGAGAACCAATCAAATACAGGGTCATCAGCAGAGACTCAAAAACAATGGACTGGAATCCAAAAACAATGAGCTGGAATCTAGTGACAGGTATACTATAGTTTTTCCAAAGCATAATTTTTCTCTCTTGAGTTTTCCAATTCTACCAAAGATAAATCATAGTAAAACCAATTTATTTGCAAAATAAGTATTAGTCGTATTACGCTTGGCTTAATTATTTGCATAAAGTGCAGCAAGAAAAATTATTTGCCATAAAGGCTTAAAAAAACCACCTAGCTTTGCTGGAACTTCTCATAAGGAATCTCAGATTAGACATTTTAACAGCCTCTTGAGTCCAGTCAGGGTTATTCGTACCTGCAGATAACTGTGTGAATTGAGTGAATTGCTCTCTTCTCAGGGTACCAAAATAACTTGGGGTTCCTGGGCCTGTCAGAAAGTAACATTCTTTACTTGCCACAGGCTTGGAACCCTGTAAAGGACAAAGTACAAGGCCAGTGTTCCCAAGGGTCTCTTAGCAGCTCTGTAGGTAAGCCTCAATTTGCCAATACAGTCTGAAAACATGTCATTCCAGTCAAAGCCTTGGTAATATAACCAGTGTCCCCAATTGTGTTCTGTTACAAAAGAAAATGGATTCTTACTGAACTTATGCAAATAACGATATTGCCATAAGTTAAGAATAATCACAAATAGTCTGCAAATTCTGGGGAAATTGGGTAGAAAGAAATGTGCTCCAAATTTTCTTCACAGGAATATACTTGACTCAATTGTTAAAAGCTGTCAAATAGCTCAAAAGAAAAAAAAAAGTTGGCCGGGCATAGTGCCTCTCACCTGTAAGCCCAGCACTTTGGGAGGTTGAGGTGGGTGGATCACTTGGGGACAGGAGTTCAAGACCAGCCTGGACAACATGGCAAAACCCCATTTTTACTAAAAATATAAAAATTAGCTGGGCATGGTTATGAGTGCCTGTAATCCCACTTACTTGGGAGGCTGAGAGGGGAGAATAGCTTCAACCCAGGAGGCAGAGGTTATAGTGAGCCAAGATTTGCACCACTGTACTCCATCCAGCCTGGACAACAGAGTGAGACTGTCTCAAAAGAACTTTAAAAAGTTTAAAGAAAAAAAGTGTTCTTAACTCTGAAAATTAAAACAAAAAGAATCAGCAACATTTTAAGCAAAAAGTCATAAAAAGATAATTTCAGTCTTCTATTAGTTCAGTCCACATGATTAACTCCTGTTCTATTTGATATTGGGTCAACAATCCTTCTGGACACATAAGCTCTCCATGTGAGTCCTGGAAGTTTTTTTTCTCTATTCCAATGACACAATTTCTAAAGTTATCAGGAAACTGCATTCAAGAGCCCCTGTCAGAGTCCTATAGCTGAATATAAAACCACCTTTTGAAAAGGATCAAAGCAATAATAAAATTTAAAAAAAAGCAAAAGGGAAAAAAGGATCAAAGCAAATCAATTGTAGATGACAAGAAAATTGAATACCTATGGTTAAAGACACAACTAACAAAGAAATCTGGATAGTTTGTAGCACATAACAATCTAACATAATAATCATAATTGTTAGTGATAATATATGTCATATTAAAATTATAAGAGTCTCACATAATTCTAGAACACACATTAATAACACATTCATAGATACACATCCCAAAGAAAGCCAAATGCCATTTCACATTTGACAATGCTCCCTGTATGACTGTAACATACCAAATAAGCCAAATATGTCTCTTTTGGACATCAGGGGATGCAATATCTAAAAAAAGTTAATGAGGACGAATGGACTGAATTTAGAACACGAAAGTTTGAGCTTGGAAGATTTGTCAAATGACAAAGATTTAAAACATTTGATATCACAAAATAGGATCACAGGTCATTCTATTAGCCAAAGTGATAAATGGAAAAATTTCAAATAGGCAAAAATCTTTACTCATTGATAGAGGGGAGATCCAGCTTTACAAACAACAAGACCCAGTGAAGACAGCATGAGACCAACTGACTCTGTCTCTTCTCTCTCTTTTCTTTTTCCCTTTTGTCCTGCAGTTAACCCCAAAGGCAAACAAAAATCTTTTTTATTTCAGTATTACATAAAAATCTTGTTCAAAAGAGAAAACCAAATTTTGCCTTGGCATTAGCATACTATTAATGTTAAATCACTTTAATAAAACTTTATAAACAAATCTATCCAATCTTAATCAGTTTGACCATAAGTTAAAATTTTCATAAACCTTTTACAACTCTTTACAATTTTCTATTAAACAGCAGATCGATGCTGCAAAGAAACCCTGTTATTCTGACACATGGAACCAGAAGTGCTTTTTATCTTTACATTTAATTTATAGAAAAACTAAATAATCCCCTTCAAATTGTGTCCAACTTGTTCACATACAGAACTTCCTTTATAAGATAAATACTTTAAAACTCCTACAACTTGCTTATGGCTTCAGTTTTGTCCTATCATTCTTTTAACTTAGGACAATCCATAAAAACCTCTCAACTAGAAGAAAATACTTTCCTTTTGACAAAAAAACATATTTCCATGCCTTCTTATAACCTCTTACCAAAACTCATTCTACTTTCCTTATATGCCTTACTATTTTGCCAGTAATCTCAATTACATATATTATGATGTTAACTCTCAGCAACTTTTATTCTAGTGAGAAACTTAGTAAGTAAGCAATTTTAACAATGTATGAGATTGCAGAGCCCAGGACAAGGACAGAGCTGTATACAATGTCTCTTTCCAGACTAGCTGGGGGACACAGCTAACTCCATGTGTCTCCAGCCCTTACCTAGAATCTAACAGCTATAAAGCAGATAAGTCAAACAATTATAAAAAATGTCATAGTAGCAGTTTATGACCTTTAAACATCTGACAGATTGTCTGACCTGCCTGATTCAGACTAAATGTCTAAATTCTGAAGATATCTTTATCTTATTTTACTAAAAATCTTAAAACTATGTTTACCAAAGTTTACTAATGTCGCATGAACTAAAAAGCATTAAGGTTTCTATTTTTAAATGTTTATATTTATTTAAGCCAATTAATTAGAGCTCTTTCATATATATTGGTTATTGAAACATCACACACAGGAGACATATAAATATATAGACAGACAAAAGCAGATCTGGTAGAGTTATAAGATTCTTCATTTGCCAGTTTTTAAATTTCTCTTCTCCATTTGAGACCAGTCTCTTAATTACTTGTTCCCTGCCCTGAACAATTGTCAGCTAGGCAACTCTAAATTTGCATTTCTAAAGGGACAATTCTTAGGTGAAACAAGATACAGGATTCATATTTTACTCAAACCAAGGAAAAAATGGTGCAAGTAAAAGCTCAGTTAAGACAGCCAGGAAAAGCAGATATCCTTACATGTGGACATTTCCTTAAAGATGTAAGTTTCTTCACTGGACTACTGGCTTTAAGATGGAGCCTTTTAAGGAGTAGGGTCATGGAGTCATGCAGTTTCTAGGGCCTAACAGGCAGTCACAGCTGGAAGGCAGAACAAATCCCCAAAAATCAAGAATCCCATTTCACACCAAAGTTTGGGTCCCCCCAAAAAAGGAAACACTGTGGGATGAGACAACACAATGCTTTTACCTGAATTCCACTGCAAGGGCATTCCTCTGAGGCTGGTGGCCAAACCAAAGCCAATAAGCCCATTCTATAATCAGGCCATCCTTCAAGGGAGCCTGTATTAATCTGTTCTCATGCTGCTATAAGGACATATCTGAGACAAATTTACAAAGGGAAAAGGTTTAATTGACTCACAGTTCCACGTGGCTGGGGAAGCCTCAGGAAACTTATAATCATGGTGGAAATGGGAAATGGAAGCAAACGTCCTTCTTCACAAGGCGCAGGAGAGAGAAGTGCGGAGCAAAGCGGGGACAAGCCCCTTATAAAACCATCAGATCTCGTGAGAACTCACTCTCATGAGAACAGCATGAGGGAACCACCTCCATGATCTAATCACCTCCCACCAGGATCTTCCCCCAACACATGGGGATTATACTTTTGATTACAATTCAAGATGAGATTTTGGGTGGGAACATAGCCAAACTATATCAGAGCTTTACCTCTCAGTGTGGCTGGGAATGTTTCCATATAAATAATGCTTCCAGGTGACCAAAAGCATTATTTTATTATCCAAACATGCAAAGAACCAAGTATCCCCCCATAACTGTCATTAGCCATTCCTAAAAGTATGTCTCCTACCTAGCTATTACATATCCAAGTTAAAAGCTCTCTCAATATGCAAAGTAAAAAGGTCAATGCAAAATAGAGTCGAGCCTTATATTCTAATCTATCTGCTCACGACTCCTGGGGTTCCATGAGGAAAACAGAGGTTCTTCCTAAAACAGTGTCTGTGGTGCCTTCTGTTTTTCCTAAGGGGTCCCAGGCTGTTAGGAATCATCTTAGGTCCTCACGTGGGCATCAAGGGTGGCAAGAGGGCAGACAGAAGTAAATGGAGAAACATAATTCGGTCAACTGAGAAGAAAAAACCCTTTTTCTCAAAAAACAAGATCTAAGAAGGTTAAAAGCATAAAGGCCTTTTACCGTCATAATTTTGCAAAGGCAGTTTCACTGGTGTGTATTACTCAGGAGTGTATTTCTCTCCCGATCAAAATTGCTATTTTTTTTTCCTATATTTCTTGAAAGTCCAGATTACACAGAGGTCTGTTCTGTTCTGTTCGTTTTTCTAGGATCCTACGCTCACATTAGTAAACTTTTAGAAGCAAGTAGTGTAAAAAATAAAAAGAAAAAAAGAAGCAAGTAGTTCACTTTCTTTAGCGTGAAATTTTAAGTTTTGACTTTGGAATAAGTTGGGGGAAGAAGGGACAGAAATAGCCACAGAAGTGACCCTTTTTTTCTGAATACAATTCTTGTTTTTTTTAACTGCTCTATTCCAATTGTAGTGAATGCAATTCTTTAGTTAACTGCAAGTTCCCCCTTCCCATGGCTTTGCATTTATTTATTCTGAAATTTGATTTACTCTGAATTTACTCCCGTAATCTTCTCTTGCAGGTTTTGAGGAGGCATCTCTTCCTCTCTTGTCAATATGATTCTAACTGATTTCTATCCTCAGGGGATTCATCACAATTTCTGGACTGCTGATGGTACACTTTAATTATACTGCTCTTGTTTATTTTGCCATTGTACTGTTTTAAGGGATTCAGAGCCTGGAGAATGAGAACAAAGTTACAAGTGCGTAGGCTGCCATTTTGATCTAATCTAACCAAAGTCATTTTCTTTTTTGTTCTTTTTTTTTTTTTTTTTTAATCTCTCTATTGTTACAAAGACCTCTCCAAACAAAGGCATTTTCTTATGTCAATTTGCCTGAGGCGAGGAGACTGGCCAGGGCTCACTCAGAGAGGCAAAGAAAAAGGGCCTCTTCCAGGGAAGGCTTCTGATTACTCAGGATTTTTTCTTTTTCTTTAACTGTTGTACAATATTTATATTATGATTACTCAGGACCTCTGATAAAGGACCATTAGGACTTTAAAGACCTAGAATCTACATATCAATGCTTTAGAAGAGCAAAGGCTACAGCTAGCACGTAAGACCCCTTACGGCAAATTAGGAAAGGTCATGACCTTCAGAGCAGAAACACTGCAAAAAATAGTCTCCTCTTGGGATAGATTAATTTGAAAACGGCAACTCTTTAGATAGGCCAGGTATATGAAAGTTTGCCTTTCTCTGCTAACCGTGACACCCCTGAACATGAGGCTTGGTTGACTAGTGGGGTATAGGCTAGATTTCATTTTTCCACACATAATTTGGGGGGTGGGCATAGCCTGCAGAACCCTATTACAGGTTACAGTGGCCTCTACTGATGCTAATCACAATGACCAGAGATAAGGCCTCTGCCTTCTGGAGCATCTCCCAATTCCACACACAGGTCTGAAAGGTCAGTCAAGCTCAGAGAGTCTTTGCTAAATTAGGCCTTCTATGACAGCAGTCTTTGCTCCCCACTTACCACTGCGCCAAGAGAGAGCCTTGACTTCCTGAGTCCCAGCAAAGCCGACATTGCAGAGCAGCCCAGAGATCATCCTTCTAACAACCAGGGAACTCTGAGTTTAAAGACTAGGCCCTCCTCACTTAGGGATCTAATAGAGTCACTCTCAGCACCAAGAGGAGAGGTCTTTAATGCAAATGGCATCAACAACTCTTAGAGACCATCAACCACCGCTAGGACTCCCTAGGAGTTGTACTCAGGAATTAGAGTGATGCTTTGTTGCCCAGGCTGGAGTGCAGTGGTGTGATCTCCGCTCATTGCAACCTCCACCTCCTGGGTTCAAGCAATTCTCCTGTCTCAGCCTCCCAAGTAGCTGGGATTACAGGCGTGCACCACCAAGCCCGGCTAATCTTTTGTATTTTTGTAGAGACAGAGTTTCACCATGTTGGCCAGGCTGGTCTTGAACCCCTGACTTCAAGTAAACTTCCTGCTTTGGCCTCCCAAAGCGTTAGGATTATAGGCATGAGCTACTGCACTCAGCCTTTTTAATGTTTTTATTTGTTCTCCGCATTGTTTATATTTTTTCCCACCTCACCTTTTCTGTTTTTTGGGTTTTGTTTGTTTCACTTCTGGCTTTCGCGTTGGAACTTTCCTTGAATTGTTTGAAATCTTTAGTAATATGCTCATATTTAGAGTGAGGCACTAAAAAGCTGGCTGGAAGTTCTGAATGCCTGGGAGAAGGGGTGGGCTTTGAGGTATGGCAATTGGATGGCAGGATGCTTTTTGGTTGAGGTACCTGTATCAGTAGACTATTTTTTGATGTGGCTCAGCTCTTCAAAGAAGGATCCTTTAAATCTCCTGTCTGGGATATAAACCTGGCTGATTATATTCCAGGAACTAGATGTGAGAAATAGAATCCCAGACTTTATTCCTCTTATTTTCAGTCTAGCATACTCTACTATCCCTACTTGTCTTCAAGTCTATAACCTCTGTGGTTTATTTTCACTTATTTGCATTTTAGTCTATTTTAAAAACATTTTATCGATAAATAACATACAGAAATGCACAAATCATAATCGTACTGCTCAATGAACTTTTACAAATAAAGCTACATTACATAATGAGCATCCAGATGTCTCGTTTAGTTTCTACAAATAATAGAACTCTTTTGCTGGAGTAACATACATAAAGCACTTACAACAGTCCATGGCATTATGATGAGTGCTTTTACTGGGGCTAGCTAAAATAATCTAGTCACCTGTCCCCATCTGCTTTCCATCTGATCTGCCTAAGCAGTATTTTCTTTCTTTCTTTTTTTTTTTTTAGACTTCATCTCACTCTGGCTGAGGCTGGAGTGCAGCGGCACACTCACGGCTCACTGAATCTTCGACCTCCTGGGCTCAAGCAATCTTCCCACCTCAGCCTCTCTAGTAGCTAGGACTACAGATGTGTGCCCACCACACCACGCTACTTTTTGTATTTTTTGTAGAGATGAGGTTTCACCATGTTGCCCAGGATGGTCTCGAACTCCTGGGCTCAAGTGATCCTCCCTTCTCAGTCTTCCAAAGTGCTGGGATTACAGGCTTGAGTCACCATACCCGGCTCTAAGTAGTGTCTTCATGTAGCATTTACCTCTCCTAGTTTCATGGAAGTAAAGTCTGCATCACAGTTTCTCCATTTTCGTGTTTTCAAGTGATTTCTGTACTTCACTATCCTCCTTACAAAATTTTTAACTTTGATGTAGTCTTATCTGTTAATGGATGGCCAAAAGGCACTGGATAAAAATCAGCAGTTATTCCTTATAAATGAGTACAATGAGTATAGAAAGTACAACGAGAACCAGAATAAAACTTTTGTTTTTTTGTGTGTATGGTGATCTCTGCCCACTGCAGCCTCCGCCTCCCCAGGCTCAGGTGATCCTCCCACTTCAGCCTTTGGAGTAGCTGGGACTACCGACACGCACCACCACACCCAGCTAATTTTTTGTATTCTTTGTGGACACTGGGTTTTACCACATTGCCCACACTGCTGTTGCACTCCAGGGATCAAGCAATCCACCCACCTCGGCCTCCCAAAGTGCTGGAATTACAGACATGAGCCATGGCACCCGGCTAGAAAACAACTTTCTAAACACAGTAAAGAGTACCAAAAAACCATCAGAAAGCATCATAATCAAGTCAGTTCCCCTGAAATTCAGGAATAAAGCGTAGATGTCCACCATAGTGTTTTGAAGGTTCTGGAATGTGACAAAACAAGAAAACAAAATAAGCTATATAAATCTAAAAGAAAGAGAAAAGAGGAAAAAGTATAATTCTTTGTAGATGTGATTATATGCATTGAGAATCCAAGAAACCTAACTTAAAAATCATTAAAACTAATAAGTCTCTGTAGTGGATACCTGCTATTTTGCTTTGCCCAGCATTCCTTCCTCCCTGCTTCTAGCAACAGCATTCTTCTTCCTTTGGATACCTTCTCCTACTTTATCCTTTCAATATAGTCCTGGCAGGACATGTAATCACAATAGCCTCCTCCCCTGCCTATGGCTGGGCACCTAACCCAGGATGGACTAATCATAATACCATAATCATAATATCCAACGCCATTGGACCCAGTGGTAGCTCCAAGTGGTAGGCAAGAGACCCAGGCCAGAGATACAAGACCTCCCTTGGAATTTCCCAAATCAAAGGTAAAGAAGTAACTTTCTGTTTTCCTTGGATCTTGAACTGTAAGGATGTGACCCCAGAGCAACTGGTAGCCGTGTTGGGTCTCTACCATGTAAAAAAAAAGTCTTAGAGAATTAGGTGATACAGAGAGAAAGCAGAGATGAAAGATGAGATGGAGTGAGAGGATAGATACCATTTGAGTCCCTGGATCTAGTTAGGTCTGAGATCTGCCCTATTCTTTTCCCAGTTACATTAATCAATAATAAAAAAAAAAAAACAACTCAATTTTCTTAAGCTTATTTAAGTTGCGTTTCTGTCAATTGCAAACAAGAGTCCTAACTAATACAAGCCAGATGTAAAATAAATATACAGAATCTCATTGTTTTCATTTTTTTCGTCTTCAATGTATTATTAAATAGCTCCCTTTTATTTTCCAACATTTGTTATAAAAGGTTCAAACATGTAGAAACACTGTAAAGAATTTTTACAGCGAACACCAATACACCCGCCATCTAGATTTTACAATTAACATTCTTTTGTTATATTCCAATAATTTTCTCTTATTCTAATAATAACAGAACTAAACATTATATGTGCATATATATATATGTCCCATTCACAACAGTGAGAAATGCCAACAGACACAGACTAAAGCCTTAACAAAACTCGTCTCTCAAGACAAATGACCAAAAAAGGAGCAACCTAGCAATCGAGAAAATTTTAGATAGCTAATCTAGTCAAGCCAAACACCATGGGAAAAAAGAAAAACTGCAGACTCACCTTTACCCAAGCCAACAATGGCGAAGCATGAGCTTAGACTTCTGCTGTTAGAAGTCTCCAGTCCCCATCTCCTATCCCCCACCTTTTCCCGCTCAGCAGAGACCACGTGGAGAGCCTGATGCCCCTCCCCCTCCTCATGGGGATGATGTCAGCACTACCCTGATGCTCCTCCCCCTCCACATGTAGGTGATGTCAACACTACCCAATTGTGAGGACACAATCCCTCCCCGGCAGTTCAGTTTAGAAACTGCCGGTCTTGGTACAGAACAACCTAGGCTTATCTGTTGAAGTCCCATAGGTAATATTTTTAAACAGAGAATAACCTAGACCTTGGGAACTGTATAATTTGAGATTTTTTTGGAATTTTCGTTTTGTTTTGTACTGCTTTTCTTTTGGGTCCAACCAGGCCCGTTAGTGGAGTGGGGTTTCCCCTCGCAGGAATTGGTCAGATCTGCTGTCTATCAACCTTGAAGGCCTTAAATACACAGGAAGTCCAGCCTTGGTGGTTAGGACTCGCCTTAAAGGGTGGGCATTGCTAATGTGTTTTCAAAAGGTCTTCCTAACCCTCTGCTTTAGACAAATTGGACCGTAGATGGAAGAAAACAACGGATTCTCCAGTGACTGAAGGTGAGCTAAAACATCCTTTTGAGATTTTGGAATGTGGGGAGGATCTTGTTTAGGAACGCATTGAAGGTGAACCTGGGTATTCACCTGGTTACAGGTCACAAGACCCAAACAAAGTCACATTTTTAGGCACTTTTAAGCTATTCTCAATGTTGTACTAAGTTTTGTTATTCCCAAACATTTATAAGAGGTATGTTAAAAGTTACAGCCTTTACTCATCTGTGATATGGAGAACATAGGGAAAAGCTCGTTAGAGTCATAGTTACTTGTGGTGAAGATCCTACCTAGCCAAGTGGTGATCACAAAATGGCCTTCAAGGACCATAGCACTGCAGCTTAATGAAGAAGCAGGAACAGAAGAAAATTTATGACCAGATTCAGATCGTAAGTGAGATAGTACTTTTTTTTTTTTGAGACGGAGTTTCGCTCTT
>NW_016107895.1:324116-327646 GCF_001604975.1 Cebus imitator | reverse complement strand
TTTGGGAGGCCAAAGCAGGAGGATCACTTGAGGCCAAGTTTGAGACCAGCCTGGGCAACATAATGAGACTCTTATTTTTTTTTAAAGGCAAAAACTCTGCATGTTGGTTAAATATATAGAAAAAGATCTTCAATCAGCAAACTTACCTGAGGTTATCTTTGGAGTCTGGATTTAGTTGGGGAACAGGGACTAAGTGGAGATTTCACCTTATTTTATAGTCAAAGGTTGTGGAGACCTAGACATTTCTTTTTCTTTTTTTCTTTAGAAACTGAATCTCGCTCTGTCACCCAGGCTGGAGCGCAGTGGCGCGATCTTGGCTCACTGCAACCTCCTCCTCCCGGGTTCAAGCAATTCTCTTGCCTCAGCCTCCCAAGTAGCTGGGATTACAGACATGTGCCACAACACCCAGCTAATTTTGTATTTCTTTTTAGTAGAGACAGGGTTTCACCATGTTGGTCAGGCTGGTCTTGAATTCCTGACCTCAAGTGATCCTCCCGCCTTGGCCTCCCAAAGTGCTGGGATTAAAGGCGTGAGCCACTGAGCCTGGCCAAGACCTAGACATTTCTGACTGTACCTCTGGTTATATTACTCCCTTCCATCTTTGATGCCCTTCAGTGGTTACCCATGACCTACTGGATAGAATCTAAACACTGGAGGACGGCATACAATACTGCCTGAACCCAGCCCACCTCTGTCTTCATCTCTCACCATTCCTCCACAGGCCTACTGAACATCAGTCACACAGCATGGTAATATGGTTGTTCCAAGGTATCCACAGGGAACTGGCTCCAGGAACCCTGCAGATACCTACATCTGCAGGTGCATATTCAAATCCCACAGTCAGCTCTGCGGAACTCACAGATACAAAAAGTTGGCCCTCCATTTACAGGTTTCCAATCCTGCAAATCCTGTTTTCCATCCCTGTTTGATCGCTGATGTGGAACCCGCCCATGCGGAGGGCAGACTGTATTTATTGAAAAAATGCATGTATAAATGGACCATCACAGTTTAAACCCCAATTGTTCAAGGGTCAACTGCACTTAAACAGTTGCTTAAATGGGCCAAGATCTTTCTCATGCCTCCATGTCTTTGCACACACTGTTCCCCTTTTCAAGTAATCCATAGATCTCTAGATCTCACTGTCCTGATACTACAAATTAAGTTTGGATTTGTATAATTAATATACAGATTACAACATTGAGCCCCCATATTGTGGACTATAGAGAGTCCCTTCTTCCACCAGGTTGTAGGGCATCCCCCACCCTAGAGTAATTTTCAGAAATCTGCAAGACATGCTTAAATGTTAAAAAAAATCAATCCTAGTTGTCATTTGTCATCTCTGCAGCTATTCTTTCTGCATACTGCCATGGTCTGCCTTCAAGTCACCACTTCCTGTCTTGAAACTTTTTAAAAAATACCTTTTTATGGCCGGGCGAGGTGGCTCACACATATAATCCCAGCACTTTGGGAGGCCGAGGTGAGCGGATCACAAGGTCAGGAAATCTAGACCATCCTGGCCAACAGGGTGAAACCCCATCTCTACTAAAAATATAAAAAATTAGATGGGTGTGGTGGCACATGCCTGTAGTCCCAGCTACTCGGGAGACCGAGGCAGGAGAATTGCTTGAACTCAGGAGGCAGAGGTTGCAGTGAGCCGAGATTGCGCCACTGCACTCCAGCCTGGGTGACAGAGCGAGACCCTGTCTCAAAAAAAAAAAAATAAATTAAATTTAAATTTTAAAAAACCTTTTTATTATGTAATTTTTTAATTTTAAAAAATTTCTGAAAACACTATGGTGACTTGTGTAATTTTAATACATACAAAAGATATATGATGTATAATTTATAGAGCATAATTATTAAATAAACATCCAGGAATCTATCATCTGTGTGTAAGAACTAGAACATTACTGATGCTTTTGAATCTACTTAAATTCCCCTTCCCTAAATTTTCTTCCTACACTTTCCCTAGAGCAAACTCTTATCCTGGATCTTATATTCATTATTTCCCCCTTCCTCTTTTTTAAAAAATCTCCCTGTGTTGCTCAGGCTAGTCTTGAACTCCTGGGCTCAAGCGATCCTCCTGCCTCAGCCTCCCAAGTAGCTGGGACTACAGGTACATGCCACATCACCCAGCTATTTCCCTTCTATACTTTAATACCCTTACCATATTATATATCTGTAAGTTTTTCTTACTTTTGAACTTTATTTAAAAAGTTATCAAATTTTATGTATTCTTTGGTGATTTGTGTTTTTCATATAACATTGAGACTTATTCACATGGCTGTAATTTATTCACTGTTCAATGCTGTATAGGATTTCATTATATAACTATACCACAATTTATTTACCCATTTTCCTATCAAAGAATATTCTCCTGCCATGCTTTGAAGTCTGCATGCAGACTAGGAATAGAAAATCCGTAGCATGTTCTAAATCACTTCCTCCTTTCTGCCATGTATCTATTTTTTTTGTTGTTGCTGTTTTGTTGTTTATTTGTTATCTATTTTTAACAATTACTATATTCAAATGCAAGGATTGGCAGGTTTTTTCTGTTAAAGACTAGTAGGAACTATTTAGGCTCTGTGGACCATACGGTCTCTGCCAAAACTCTTAACTCTGTTCTTTGAGCATAAGAGCAGCCACAGAAAATACGTAGACAAATATTGCAATGTTCCAATAAAACTTTATTTACAAAAACAGTAAAGGGCCAGATTTGGTCCATTGGCTGTAGTTTCCAAACCATGCTGTAGTTCATTTGAATTTTTTTGTGTGTGTGACGAAGTCTTGCTCTGTCACCAGGCTGGAGTGCAATGGCACGATGTCGGCTCACTGCAACCTCCACCTCCTGGGTTCAAGTGATTCTCCTGCCTCAGCCTCCATCGTGGCTGGGACTACAGGTGTGCACCACTACGCCCAGCTAATTTTTGCATTTTTAGTAGAGATGGGTTTTCGCCATGTTGGCCAGGATGGTCTCAGTTTCTTGACCTCGTGATCTGCCCACCTCAGCCTCCCAAAGTGCTGGGATTACAGGTATGAGCCACTGTGCCTTGCCCTGACTTAGTGTTGCCCAGTATTGTGGTCTTATTAGCACGTCTGCCCTTGTCTATTTTGCACGTGTCAAACCCTATTCTCCATCTTTGTGATTCTCACCTCCTATATCTAACAGTGAGCCCGATCTGTAAATCCAATTCCTGAACCAGTGTGGCTCAAAGCAAAATGTATTATGAGTAGCCACAGCTCCAATAGCAAGTGAGGTATATGAGTAAGATTTGGTGCTAAGAGGCCTGAGATTGCTGTATCAGACTTGAGATTGAGATGCTGTCTTGATTTCCTTCATTAGCTCTTCAGAATTTCTGGTTAGGACTGAAGTTACACTCTAATAAATAGTCTCCTTGCCATGTCCTGAATGTGCCTTATTCTCTCTTACTTTTAGGATTTAAATGTTCTTCTTATCTTCCTTCTTTATGCCCCCTGCTCCCTTTCACTCCCTTTGCTGGCTAATTCCCATAGAAGCTATTCTTTTTTTT
>NW_016107895.1:322017-323871 GCF_001604975.1 Cebus imitator | reverse complement strand
TTTTGGGGTACATGTGAAGAACATGCAAAATTGTTGCGTAGGAACACACATGGCAGTGTGATTTGCTGCCTTCCTCCCCATCACCTACATCTGGCAGAAGGGAAGGGAGTTAAGAATAGCTTCTCTCAACGAAATAAGAGAAGCTATTCTTAACTCCCTTCCCTTCCTCCACTGCACCCCACCTCACCCTCCTAGGCTGGGCCAGGTGTCCCACCTCTGCATTCCCATAGTGGCTTTTATTGCTCTGTCTTGTAATTGTCTCACCCACTAGGCCAATTGGGAACTAAGGGCAAGGGTTGTCTTTGTATACTCAGGGAGTAGATCACCATGGGTCTGCGGGCAGAGTTCATTCAGTTTTCCTGGATTTGGCCAGGAGAAGCAGTTGGTTTCTGCCTCCTGTGAAGATCAGCCACTGGCTGAGGGTCCAGCTAGAGAATAGACTGATTCTGCAGAACAAAACTGCCACAATCTCCTTAAATGTGCATTGCCTGCTATTTTGTCCTACCTGCTTGATGATGGCCTGAACTGCATGCAAGCTTGGTCTCCTTTTGGGCATTGTGATTTGGCTCATTTCAATAAAGGAGTTGTTTTATTATTCTTCATTTTTTTCTCTTGGTGAGTGGGGCTCTGAACGTCTTTTTCTAACTTGTCTACTACTTGAGACTATTTTTTGGCGAGTCTCCTTACGAAATTGTAAACTATGGGAGATACTGTATTTGGAGTCAGTGAAGAACTGGAATTAGATATGTGTGCTTTGTGACTTTAGCAAGCAATTTTAACCTCCTTTGCTGAGCCTATTTCTCATCTGTACAGTGGAGATGGTACTTGATCTATCTCACAGTGTGTTTATGAGAATAAAATAAGATTGTATGTGAAAGTGCTTTGAAAAACTGTAAAATCAACTACAAATTGAATTTTGTGTTATTCTGTATTCCCTCACGGCATCTATCACCGTGCCTTGCCGAGAGTAGTTGCTCAATACATTTTGTTGAATGACCAAAGAAATTGGAGAGAGAAATAATGCTTTTGGTGGAAATAAAGGACATTTAGTAATAGAAGCAGGAAAAACAGATGACTTGGTAATAGAAACTTCCCTTAGGTGAGGGATAATTTAAAAGTTGGGCATTCAGGGATAGCTCTAAACCTACATTCCCAATGTCTGCTCTCTACTTTGCTTATAAAAATATTTCAGTTTTCTTTCGGTGTGATTTTAGCAGCTGAGATAAGCTGTCACACTTGATTAGGTTTTAAATATGCAGTCATCAAAAAGCACGATTGGCCCTAGGCAATACTGTGAGGTTAGCAAAATGTACTCTCAGAAATCTTTCCTTCCTGGTTGGTAACCTTACCTCTCACCACTCCCTAATGCAGTGCCTTCTCCTGGTTCTGTTGACCTCCAGGCTCCTAGGACTTTCATATTAGCCTTTTTCCCCAAGAGGCATTCACCTTAAAGGGTTAGGAACCAAGTTTCCTTGGCTAATTTGCATTTTAAAAAAGGATTCCTAGAGAAGGAGGCAATGTTTTATCCAAATGAGTGAATAAATAATCATGAAATTTCAGGCATTAAAGGGAGTACAAGGGCTTATCAGCCCCACTGAAATCACAAGACATACTTACTTCACCTACAACTATGGTTTCTCAACCTTGGAGGTATGTAGAATTACCTGGAAAGCTGCTGTTTTTTCCTTCGGTCTCACTTTGTCACCCAGGCTGGAGTGCATTGGCACCATCATACCTCACTGCAGCTGGAAATCCTGGGCTCAAGCAATCCTCCCACCTCAGCCTCCCAAAGTGCTGGGACTACAGGCATGTGCCACCACAGCCAGGTAATTTTTCTTTTCTTTTTTTTTTTTT
>NW_016107895.1:318332-320075 GCF_001604975.1 Cebus imitator | reverse complement strand
TGGATGTTAAAGTCATTTTTTTTTTTTTTTTAAATAGAGACAGGGTCTCGCTTTGTTGCCCAGGCTTGTCTTGAACGCCTAGCTTCAAGCAGTCCTCCTGCCTTGGCATCCCAAAGGGACTGGGATTACAGGCACAGACATGAGCCACCACACCTGGCCAAGAGCTTCTTAAAAATACTGATAATTGAGGTCCTACTCACAGGGATTTTGATTGAATTGGACTGACTAGGTTTGGGCCTTTGTAAAGATTTTTTTTAAAAAACAACTCCTAGGTCATTCTATTGTATAGTGAGCTGGGAAGCCCTGATTTAAATCTAAATTGGCGCTGGGTGTGGTGGCTCATACCTATAATCATAACACTTTGAGGCCGAGGCAGGAGGATCACCTAAGGTCAGGAGTTTGAGACCAGCCTGGCCAACATGGTGAAACCCAGTTTCTGCTAAAACTACAAAAAAATTTAGCTGGGCATGGTGGCTCACACCTGTAATCCCAGCTACTTGTGATGTTGAGGCAGGAGAATCACTTGAACCTGGGAGATGGAGGTTGCAATGAGCTGTGATCCCACCGTTGCACTCCAGCCTGGGTGACAGAGCAAGACTCTGTCTCAAAGGAAAAAACAATCTAAATTGGCCTTGTCTGTGAGTAAAAGAAAAGCTGAGTGTCATTAGAAGATCAAACATTGAAGCAGGGTGGGGTTGGGGGGACTTTGAGAGTCACTGATAAAGTGAACAGAATGTTAAAATAGGCCATGCCATGGCACATCAGCTAGCCAAAAAAAAAAAAAAAAAAAGGCCCAGCAAATCCATAATAAGAAGTGCTGGGCAGCACCCAAGGGAGAATTCATCTGTGGCTGGTCTGGCTCCCCACTCCCAAACCCCCAGGGAAAACAGCCTATCTCTAACTTTCAGTCCTTAAATCTGCTTTCCAGATGGTTCACAGGTATGACAGATAGAATCTCTGAGCTAAGGAACGAAGTGCTTCAATGATTGATGTACCAAGTCAGTAATACTTCAGGCGATGAGAACATTTTACATGGAAGACAAACAATTTTGTTAAAAATATGAAATCTAGGTTGGGCACGGTGGCTCATGCATGTAATTCCAGCACTTTGGGAGGCCAAGGTGGGTGGATCACGAGGTCAGGTGTTCAAGACCAGCCTGGCCAAGATGGTTAAACCCCATCTCTAATAAAAATACAAAAGTTAGCTGAGCATGGTGGCAGGCACCTGTAATCCCAGCTACTGGGGAGGCTAAGGCAGGGAATTGCTTGAACCTGGGAGGTGGAGTTTGCAGTGAGCTGAGATTACGCCACTGCACTGCAGCCTGGGCAACAGTGAGGCTCTGTCAGAAAGGAAGGAAAGAAGGAAAGGAAGGAAAGGAAGGAAGGAATCTGTGTTATCTATTTACATTTATTTTACTTAGCACATAGGTTCAGCACGTTATTACTTTCCTTGCTTTTATAAAGCAACCCCAGGATGGGAAACAGATGAATTAGCATTGTGTGGTTAGATTATTTTAATTCACATTGTGTAGATAGATTATTTTTGCTTGAGCTTTGGATTCCTCAGCAGCCCATTGGTGTTGATAGCATAACAAAGCCCTTATTATGATACTATCTTCACTATCTCAGCATTGCTTAGTTTGCCTTCTCTGTACTTTCCTGCTTCAAAGATGGTCCTTCAGAAAGGTGGATGAAGAAAAAACTGCCTTTTACCTAACAGGCATGTTTTTTTTTTTTTTTTTT
>NW_016107895.1:310085-317987 GCF_001604975.1 Cebus imitator | reverse complement strand
CACCATGTTGGTCAGGCTGGTCTTGAACTCCGGACCTCAGGTGATCCGCCCGCCTTGGCCTCCAAAGTGCTTGGATTACAGGCGTGAGCCACCACGCCTGGCCTGTTGATACATTCTTAAACAATGCTTGCTTCAGAAACATCTTCAGATTCTCCTGGGCAAGCAGTCTCTCCTATTCCTAAGGAAAATCCCACCCATTGGATAGGAAGGCTTCCAGGAGTATCTATCTAGTGGCAAGCCACTGCTATATCTGAAGAGGACCTAAAGCACACCGGATGGCTATAACTGTATGGTGTCCTACATTATATTACACATCTAGATTCCCCAAGCACCCTGGCGGATCCCTGTGATCAAAAAGGGAAACGGGTTACACTCTGACTTTTTAGGGAGATGTCCATAGAAATAAAGGAATGGACATTATAAGATCTAGTCCCTGTCTTTATATTTCTTCCTTTATGTGCATACTTACCTTTATAAACAGCTTGGTTAAAAGGCGGCCAATAATAACTATACCTCGTGTGGTAGCATTGTAAAGTTTAATTAATGTTTCTAAGGTATGAGTTGAACTCACAAGATGAAAGATCCTAAATATGAAGTATGTGTTAAGTGCCCAGTCTGGTTGAGTCTGATAATGGCTATAATTGTATGGTGTCCTACATTACACATCTTGATTATTGTGGTTCCCGTGAGTTCAACCTTAAAAATGTATTTTAATGTTAAGAATGTGTTTAACATTGGTTGGCAAACATTTGGGTGTATAGAATATATGCTTATGTTCTTCAGCTAGCCTCAATTAGTTGGTTCTTGATGTAAAAGATATTTTACAAATCAACTTGGTAGGTTTTTGTTTTTGTTTTTGTTTTTCGAGACAGAGTCTTGCCCTGTTGCCCAGGCAGGAGTGCAGTGGCACAATTTCAGCTCACTGCAACCTCCACCTCCAGAGTTCAAGTGATTTTCCTGCCTTAGCCTCCCAAGTGGCTGGGATTACAGGCATTCTCCACCACACCTGGATAATTTTTGTATTTTTAGTAAAGATGGGGTTTTGCCATGTTGGCCAGGCTTGTCTTGAACCCTTGACCTCAGGTGATCCACTCGTATCAGCCTCCCAAAGTGTTGGGATTACAGGCCTGAGCCACTGCACCTAGCCTTTTTCTTTTTGTAATAAGGTCTCACTGTATCACCCAGGCTGGAGTACAGTGGTGTGATCTTGGCTCACTGCAACCTCTGCCTCCTGGGTTCAAGCAATTCTCCTGCCTCAGCCTCCTGAGTAGCTGGGATTACAGGCGCACATTACCAGACCCGGCTAATTTCTGTATTTTTAGTAGAGACGGGGTTTCACCATGTTGGCCAGGCTGGCCTTGAATGCCTGACCTTGTGATCCTCCCACCTTGGCCTCCCAAAGTGCTGGGATTACAGGCATGAGCCGCCGCACCTGGCTTGGATCTGTGCTTTTTAAAACCAAGCTATAACTCAGAAGACCGAAGGGCTTAGATAACGATGTGAGATTGAGAATTATTATTACTAGAATGTAGTTAAATATTAACAGGACTTAGCTATCATGTAGGTTAGTAGAATAGTTTATCTTTGTATGGCAAAAGCAGCCTTCTCTTATGTCCATTCCCTTTCAGTTGCACTAATATTTGTATTTTTTAAATGGCTACCACTTCATATAGCCTCCTAAAGAATTTAACTACATGAATTAGAACAACCTTGTTCATTAAATCCTGAAAATGAGCCAGTTAATCCTCCCTTATAAAGATACAGCATGATTTTATCCACATTCAATGAAACATTCAATTCAATAAGCATTTACCCTGCATTTACAGTTGTTCAGCGTTTTGTAAAATATGAGACATGATAAAGGAAAGCTCAATGTTTTAATGCATCTTTCCTGGCCTTAAGAGTTTACTGTTTCTATTTGGGCAGCAAGAACTATATGGTAGGCCCAGAACTTTGGGAGGCTGAGGCTGGTGGATCACTTGAGGTCAGGAGTTCGAGACCAGCCTGGCCAACATGGCGAAACCCTGTCTCTACTAAAAATACAAAAAAAAATTAGCAGGCGTGGTGTCACACGCCTATAGTCCTAGCTACTCAAGGAGGCTGAGGCACAAGAATCACTTTAACCCAGGAGGCGGAGGTTGCAGTGAGCCAAGATGACACCACTGCGCTCTAGCCTGGATGACACAGCAAGATTCTGTCTTAAAAAAACAAACAAACAAACAAAACTATGTGGTATATTCAAGACAGATAGGAATGCTTCCTTCTGTCCCCTTTCAGGCCCCTGTCTCCCTTCTCAGGGGCCTTGGGTTCTAAGTTCCAGTAGAGCCTTGCTTTTAGCAGGCCGTCATCAAATAGCAATGATATTGTTTGATAATGCCCAAGGTTGATTTGCATTTTAATCAGGGACTTTTCAAGACACAAAAACAAGTGGGCCTGTTTAAACAAAGTTAGAAAGTTGATTTATTTGCAGAGTTCTGATTCACCTATCACAAGCTATGCCATACAAGCTGCTTTTACTCCACTCACAATCCTGTCACTCCTGGTTTGTAAAAGCTCTGCTTGCTGGATTGTCCCCCTGCTATCTATGATCGCCTACAGAGTAGATTCCAAATTCTTGGCTTGGTGTGCCAGGCACTTTTGAGCCTCCTCTTCCTTACTCCCAGCCAGACATCCTACTTTCCAGCCTCACTGCATTTTCCATGTTTCCATAAACAGGCCAGGCCTTTTCACAACTCCTTGCTTTGCTCTTGTTTCCATTTCCCAGAATGCGTTTCATACTGTTCCCTCTTGTCTTTTTGGCAACTCCCACTTTGAGACATAGCATCAACATAATCTCTGTAGAATTCTTCCTGACTATTCCAGATTTCCCCCAAATTTCTTGTTTTGCCTATTCTGACAGCACTTTGTATATCTGTTATAGTATTGTTATGGAAATTAGCTTTGAAACTATCTTCCCCCACTGGCTTCTCAAGGGCAGAGACCTTGCATTGTGCCTTACCAAACATGCTCACTGAATGCTTCTGCAGTTAGCATGATCAACAGGTTGGCAAACTGAGTTTTGACATTGTGTTACCTCCCTCTGAGAATGCCTCAAGGTTAAGTAAAAACTCTCAACAGGGAATTTACAAGGTTTATTGTTGCTAATTTAACCAAATTTAAAGATTTAAAAAATCAGTAATCAAGTTTAAAGCGTGAGCTCATGAAACACATTGGTAGAAAACATTGACTTTTGCCGATATTGTTCTAAAATGTCTCTCCTTTGGGACAGCGTATAAGCTGAGATTTGGCAAAAAGAGGAAGTGGGTCTTAGCTTTGGTCTATAAATTACTGAGTTAAGGACTGATGGAGTCGGGGTTAGGACGGCCTGGGCATAGTGCTGGGTGGGTGAGGGGTTAGTTACGTTCCTATTTCTTCACCTTAGAGTGCACCCTTAATTTGGCCAGCCAGCTTAGAAAATGCTCCTGGTAGGAAGGTAAAAGGATTTACAGCTACCAGAATGAGAACGGCATCAAAACTCAGGCCTGATTCAGCCTTGGGTCTGTGGTGCCTTAAGATAAAACAGAAACAATTAATAGCGGCACCGAATCAAAAAGTCCTTTTCTTCCTATCTTAGCTCTTTTCTTCTTTCCTATGTTAACATCGTGACATTCCTTTCCAGCAACGGGCATAATGGCATGATTATGTTTTCCTCTATTTAGGGTTACTCCCCTAGCCTTGCAACCACTCCTTATTCTTTTATCTCTTTCAAAAGTTTCCATTCTCCCGTACACTGACGTTTTATTCCGTCCCTCCCTCTCTCCTCCTCTTCCTCCACCTCCGTTTTCCCAGCTACCTCACTCCGCCCCTCGCCGTCACTACCTTCCCTCCCCCTCAGACTCCTTCCCGCTCCTTCTCCCGCCACCCCCCACCCCCTCGCTTCAGAAAGCTCCAATCAGGAGCTCCGAAGGTGTCTCGAAGGCCCGCCCCCTCCTCCCTATCCACTTTTCTTCCCCCCCCTATCTCCCCCCCCCCCCCCCCACTCAAGTCCTGCGGACCTGGGGGCTTCGGGATCTGGGCGCTATGAAAAGTGTCTGTCCGGTCACTTCCGGTAAGGGCGCAGCGGCGCGAAGCTTCCCGCGGGACCGTTAAGGAGGGAGTGGGAGTTCCCAGTGGGCCAGGGAAGGAAAGCGCTGACAGGAAAGGCGAGCGCGAAGAGGAGCGGGAGCAGGAGCGAACTAGCGCGAGCGTCTAGGGAGCTTCAGCCGCCCCTTTCCCGCCGCCCCCCGCAACGCGTGAGCTCCCCCGCCCCCCGGGCGGCTGCTGCGCTTCCCTCACCCCCACTCCCAGAGATTGTCACCGCCCCTCCCTCGGCTCCGCGTGACCGGAAATAGCGCCATCTTTAGCCTCTTGTGCTATTGACAATAACAAGCCCCGGTTCTTTCCCCCTCCCCCTTCCCCCCAACCACAGCCTCTCGCCTCTCCCCTCCCAGGGAGAGGGAGAAAAGGAGGAGGAGCTGCAGCCTCACAGACTCGCTGAGTCGCTCCCGCAGAAAGGGGGGAGAGAGATCGAAAAGCAGGGGAGGGGGACGGCACCGCCGTTTACCTGTCTGCCTCCTCATTCGCTCTCCCCCCTCGTTCTGCTCACTCCTGGTGTCAGCCTACCCGCCTTCCCAAACCCTCCCATTCCCCCGGTGTAGCCCCCCCCTTCACTTTCCTTCTCGTCCTCTGTGTTTCTCCTCTCTTCTTTCTTCCCTTCCCCCTCTAGCATTGCCACCTTCTCTCCTACACGCACGCAGGCATATAAACGTAGGTTTTTGATGCTCCTCTGCCTGTTGACCCCGCTATTTTCATGTTTCCAACAGGTTTTTCTTCCCCCAGTCCCTCAGCTGCTGCTGCTGCTCAGGAGGTCAGATCTGCCACTGATGGTAATACCAGCACCACTCCGCCCACCTCTGCCAAGAAGAGAAAGTTAAACAGCAGCAGCAGTAGCGGCAGTAACAGTAGTAACGAGAGAGAAGACTTTGATTCCACCTCTTCCTCCTCTTCCACTCCTCCTTTACAACCCAGGGATTCGGCATCCCCTTCAACCTCGTCCTTCTGCCTGGGGGTTTCAGTGGCTGCTTCCAGCCACGTACCGATACAGAAGAAGCTGCGTTTTGAAGACACCCTGGAGTTTGTAGGGTTTGATGCGAAGATGGCTGAGGAATCCTCCTCCTCCTCCTCCTCATCTTCACCAACTGCTGCAACATCTCAGCAGCAGCAACTTAAAAATAAGAGTATATTAATCTCTTCTGTGGCTTCGGTGCATCATGCAAACGGCCTAGCCAAATCTTCTACCACCGTCTCTAGCTTTGCTAACAGCAAGCCTGGCTCTGCTAAGAAGTTAGTGATCAAGAACTTTAAAGGTAACCAAGGCCAAAATCCATAATCACCTACTAAGGATTTGACACTCGAGGGGTCACGTGCTCTATTTATGTTAATATATTAAACAGTTTGGAGGTGGCCTAATGTTTTATGCATAATCAATGAGGTGGAGGGGAGGTCCTTTTTTGGTGGAGGGTTCATTTTCCGGGGGTGGTTAGGATCCTTGTGCTGAAGCATACACCGGGTGTTTCTGTGCAGTATTTTGAGGTCTTTCTCAACCTATTGTATTTAATCTGTTATTCCTTATAACACTGACAATCAGTATGATTGATCCGGATTTTACAGGTGAGAAATTTGTATTCTAAAGAGGTTTATTTATTTCAGGTGCATAGCAAGCCTTGGCACTGCTGGGATTTTTATTTTTATGCTTCAGTAGGCCACATTATCCAGTGCCTAGAAATGCAGGTAGCAATGGTGATCTTTTAATGCTCATATAAGATTTATAATTAGACTTAATACTGTATTCATGAAACTCATTTGGAAGCAATATTTGGAGAACAATTTATTTATGTTCTCTGCATTTCTTTCCAAAGGTAGGATTTGGAAGTGAAAAACATTGTGTATACACAGAAGTAGTAACTCTGTGTACCACTAGTCTAAAGATAGGAACAATAACTACATCTATTTTTTCCATCACTAAGATGGATTTTAAAGTATCGACCTGCAGCTTTTAGGAAAATTTGTTCAGACTGTGTTTGAGATATGTGATGGAGAGTATTATAAATGCATTGATGCAAATATAGAATCAGCAATTTTTTAAAATGTATTTGAGCTGAATTAATTTTTATCTGTTGAATGTGTTTCTGTTTTTCTGACTGACTTTTCAACACCCTTAACTGCCAGGTAATCAGTGCTTACAATATTCATTAAATAGAGAAGTAAATGAATGAACTTAAGTAACATATATGAGATAAGTGCTTTGTGGCTAAATATTAGTATTGAGAAGATTACGTTCTCTATGCTTGTGATTCCAACATTGTGTGGAAATCAGGAATATGCTTTATTTTGTCTCAAGCAGATGGCTATGGTGTTGTCTATTTTTAACCCTTTCTTTTTTATATCGCTACCTTCCCATACTCAGGCTCTCAGTTTCTGATTTAATCGTAGAGCTTTCTGAAGTCGATATGAATTGTAATTGACTAACATGTTCATTATTTCACTTAAAAATATATGGATTTAATAGCCAAAGGTTTTTAAAGAAATGAGTAATGATCCTGATTGCATTTGCAGATTTGTTTCAGAGATTTTTTTTTCTCTCCCTCCTAAAATAAAGGCACATTATTAAGGCATTTGGTTGGTCCGATTAAACTTTTCTTCCCCTGCTCATTGCTAGTCAATGAAGTTTAAAGCCTACAGTAAGATGTTTCTTTCTATTCTGAAAATGCAGCTATTTTCTTGAGTTATTTGGATGTTTCAATCTTTAAAAATTTCACTCTGATCATAAATGCTAAGATGTATATATTTCTGTAGATGTTGCATAAATTTGGGGGTCAAACGGACATGAATTAGAATCCCAGCTTTGCCATTGACTAGCTATGATGACCTTGGGCAAGCTTACTAAATTAGTTCCAGCCTCAGTTTCCTCGGTTGTAAAATAGATTCCTCAGGGTATTGTTGGGAAGATTAAGAGGTTTATAAAATACTTTGCACATAGACATAATTTTAAATCTCAGGTTAAAAATTCATGTCGACTTAGGTTTTACACATGATGAAATAAGATCAGGATTGTTGTTTTTTATGGTCATTCTTGAATTTTTATTTTTTTGAAGCAATACAATCAATAGGAGAAAAACCTCACCTTCAGTTTTAATAGGTGAGTCAAAATGACTTAAACAGTATTATGGCATTTCAAATTTTATTCTTTATATTAAGCTTAAATACAGTGGTTACTTTAATGATTAGGTGTAATAGTTATATAGATCACAATTTACCCTAAAAATAGTAATACTGTTGTATTTTATGGACCTTTGGTTACTATATCTGACATAGTATTCTGATACCAACCTTTTACATATCATCTAGATAAGCCTAAGTTACCAGAAAACTACACAGATGAAACCTGGCAAAAACTGAAAGAAGCAGTGGAAGCTATTCAGAATAGTACTTCAATTAAGTATAATTTAGAAGAACTCTACCAGGTATGTATTAATATGGATAACCAGATTTGATTATCATAAATTGAGGTGGGATGTATGTGGATTTTGCTTTCCAAAATAGGTTCTTAAGTAGACTTTTGGTTCCCTTCTAATTTTAGTTTCTCCATTATTTGGTGAACTCTATTATTAGACCATGTATTCTCACAGAAACTATGGGTACAGTAATACAGGTATAAGTTGTGCTTATCTTTGACCGTTCTGATTAGGAATTACATTTAGGTGTACCTTGGTATAATAGAAATTCTACCTATAATGAAATCCTATAGCATGGATCCGAAAGATGATTTCTAGTGACATGTCATTGTAGTGTGATAATTTTTTTTTTTTTTTTGAGGTGGAGTCT
>NW_016107895.1:308399-309941 GCF_001604975.1 Cebus imitator | reverse complement strand
GTATTTTTAATTAGAGACGGGGTTTCATCATGTTAGCCAGTATGGTCTCAATCTCCTGACCTCATGATCTGCCTGCCTTGGCCTCCCAAAGTGCTGGGATTACAGGAGTGAGCCACTGCACCAGGCCGATGATTCTTAGGAAAGGCCTCAAGACATGCAGATATTATTCATATCATTTATTCTACCGTCTTAATAGTAGACATTTCTTTTTTCTTGCTTTTTATGTTTTTCTTATATCCTGGGCTACAAGACACTCGTTAGCCCAGAAATGAGCAGCAGTTTGTAGTCCAGCAGTTTAGCCTGAGGTTCAGATTCTTTGCTTAGCAAATGGGTCCTTACTGAAATGTTTAACTTAAATATAATGGTAAGGGCAGTTACTAAGGGCAGTCTCTTGCTACCAATAATTTTTTCCCTAATGTGTATTTGACACACAACCAATTCAAGAAGTTGCTTTCTGGCCTTCAGCCCCAAATGCTGTCAGCCCCTGAGGTTCTCTGCTCGGAAGGCTGTTGGCCCTAAAAAAATAAATAAATAAAAAAAATTAAAAAATAAAGAAATTACTTTCCATTAGAGTGTCAGGGATTTGGTGTTAAAAGATACTTCAGAGTACAATAGCTTGAATTTTTGTATTGATAAGCACCTTATAAGAAATGATGTTGGTTCAGTTTGTCAGCATTTGTTTATTTTAGTTGCAGAGCTAGTATGGTGATGGGCAAATCCTGGATTAGGAGTCAGAAGATAGGTTTGGAATCTAGTTTTGACTGCTGTTACCCTCGTAATCTTGGGCAAGGTACTAAACCCCTCTCAGTTTTTTTCCTGTTTTTCTAAGAGATGGGGGTCTTGCTATGTTGCCCAGGCTGGTCCTGAACTCCTGGGCTACAGCAATCTTCTTGCCTCAACCTCCCAAGGTACTGAGATTACAGGCATGAGCCAACACACCCAGCCACCCTTCTCAGTTTAAATTTCCTCCTGTCTAAAGTAGAGGAAATAATATTTGCCCTACCTATCTTACAAGGTTGCTTATAAGCATCAAATAAGATATTTGTGGAAAACATCTCCAGGCACTATAATCTTACAAATATAAGATGATATCACTAGTCAGACTTTTTCACAAGCCACAGTATAGCTTCTTCACTTGTTGTATATCAATTGAGATCACCAGTTTCTGTTGCTGTGAAAATTAGTCAGCAACACATCGTAATAATGCCATGTAATATTATAAGCATTATAATGCTGTGTAAATGTCAGCTAGTAGTTGTAGTACTAAGCTGTTAAGAATAAGGCCATTTCATTTTGCTCCTTTGGCATAGTATATATGTGGCTTCTGAGATGTACAACGATAAAAGTCAAAATATGAAACCAGACTTGGAAAGGCCTTAAGAGAGCATATGGTCCAATATTTTTTTTGTGTGGTGTATGTGACAGCCTGCAAAGGGGATTTATCTTACAGTATCTCATATAAGCATTTCAGAAACCCTTTCTGAAGTACGTAGGGTAATAGTTATTATCCCCACTTTTTTTTTTTTTTTTTTTTTTTTTTTT
>NW_016107895.1:287401-308279 GCF_001604975.1 Cebus imitator | reverse complement strand
ATGGAGTCTCACTCTGTCGCTCAGGCTGGAGTGCAATGGCGCAATCTCAGGTCACTGCAACCTCTGCTGCCCAGGCTCAAGTGATCCTCTTGCCTCAGCTTCCCGAGTCGGTGGGCTTACAGGCGCCTGCCACCATGCCCTGCTAATTTTTATATTATTAGTAAGGACAGCATTTCACCATGTTGGCCAGGCTGGTCTCAAACTCCTGACCTCGAGTGATTCACCCACCTTCACCTTTCACAGTGCTGGGATTACAGGTGTAAGCCACCACGCCTGGCCTATCCCCACTTTATTGATGAGGAGACTGAGTCTCAGAGAAGTTGAATGACCTGCACAGAGTCACATATTGGCAGAGCAGGGGCAACTCAACCTGAGATGCTGGATTTCTAGTTCAGTGCACTTTTACTGCTATACCAGCTCACTAATACACCCTGCTACTTTGAATACCACTATACTATAGTGTTTGAAGCAATTAAATTGTTTTACTTTAGGAAAAAAGCTCTTTATCATTGAAAGTGTTTTTATCTGTGCATGTATATAAGTGGTGTTTATTTGGGTATGCTGGTATACAGCATATTTAATTTCAATGTGTTATTTTATATAGTCCATATTGATAACAAATGTTTATTGTAGTTGTTAATGAACCCTACTTACTTTACCTTGAATATTTTTGATTTGAAATATTTTTCCTGATATACTGATGCTGTTAAATTTTTTTATTTCAAGAGCATAGAGCTTGCATCTTTTGTTTTGTTTTCTTGTACTTTGTAAATTTTACCTGCTGTTGTTCAGTTGCATTTCTTTAACCTAGTCACAAGTCTTATAACTTCACTATTTGCATTTTTCTTAATACCTTACTGCTTTTGCTATAATGAATTAAAAAGCATTGGTTTTTAGTTCTTTTAGTTTTTGACCTTAATTTTATAAATGCTCCTTTGGATTGTTCTCAGAAAGATTATTTTGAGCTGTTCAAGTTCAAAAAGGAGAATAAAGGAGGTGAAGCTATTTCATATAATCTAGACTTCAGGTGCTTGTTTGATTTTGACTCAAACTGTAATTAGAGTACTCAATCTACCTAAGTGGGAAATTAGAAAAGAAGAAAAAGTACTCTGCTGAAATTGGAATAATATGGAAATATATAGTTATACAGAAGTTCTCCAAACCCCTGTCCCACCCTTTTTCTCTGAAGTAAACACTTACTGGCATATATCTACTCAGAACTTACTTCTGCATGAAAAAACATTTTGCTTTAAAGCTTTAAGTATGGAAGTCCCTAGTGTTGCATGTACTGCCTACTAAGTTTTTAATTTCTATAAAAGAACATGCTGTTCTTAGTACACTTGCAGTAAGCAAACATTGTCTTTTTAAAGTAATTTTAAATGAGAATTTGACCTGAGTTTTAAAATTATCTTTCCTTGGCAACCTTGATATCCTGTGGGTGTGAGGCAATGATTAATGTTTTCATTTGACTTTTTTGTTTGCTTGCTTGCTTGTTTTTGACTGACTACAAATAAGACTGATTAAATGCAGTGACTTTTGAGTTGTTCAGCCTGCCTTAGGTTACAGATCTGTGACTCATCATATGACTTCTGACAACTTACTTCTCTAAGTCTTGGTTTCCTCATTTACAAGATGGTGAGACTAACCACTACCTATATGGCAAGGTTTTTTTAGACGTAAATGAAATATTGCAAAAAAAAGTAATTATCGCAGTCCTTGCTATATATTGGTATGTGTCATCAATCATAGTTTGAGTCTTTAGAAAATAAGTCTTTATTTAAAAATTACATTTTATTTTAGAGATTTGAAGCCACACATTTTTAAATTCTAAATCTACACCGGGCCAGAACAACTGGCTGATAAGTAGATTACATTCCAATTGTGCTTCAGCAGACACCATTAGTGAAATTGAAAAAATAATAGAAAAAGAAAATCTCTAGGAACAGTATCCCTCTATGCTTATAAAGAATGTGTCCTGTTTTCACATGTGGTATCTTAAAGTTGGAATTTTGGTTTTGGTGTGAGGTTTTTTTTTTACTATTAAGTAATATTTTAAATAGGATTATTTTCATAATCCTATTCTGAGCTCATGCTGCAGTGTTTTATTTATTTTTAAATAGAGATATGGGGAGGCGGTCTTATTATGTTGCCCAGGCTGTTCTCGAACTCCTAGCCTCAAGCAGTCATCCCCACCTTGGCCTCTCAAAGTGCCAGGCTTACAGGCATGAGCCATCATGCCCAGCCTAGTACAGTATTTTAAGATCAGCTACCTTTTTTGGAGATGCTGGAAGTTTGTACAGGAGAGTGTAACATTTATCTTTACTATAAATCTCTAGCTGTTTTTAAAGTCAAGCCTAGTCCATGCTTCAATTTTGATGAAAATGATTTTATTTATTATTAATAATGGGAACTCTGGTTATCTTTTTGTGAAATAGACTGTAAATAATGAACCTTTCTATTAATGACTCATTTATAGAGTAGATGACCACAGGACTGGAAGCAAATAGAATAGGTTATTATCCATTGTAAAATCTGGTTGCTTAAGCAGTCAGTGGTTATAAGAAAGCAGTTAGATTCTTAGCAGTGTTGATGACTAGCTGTTGGATTCTGTGTAACTTTTGTCACCCTATAGATGTCTTAAAGCTTAGTCTATTATGTATTTCTCTTTTTACTGAATCTTTAATCAATACCATTGTTGCTGTTTATTTTATTTTATTTTTTTAAAAGGTGGGGTTTTTGGGCCAGGCATGGTGGCTCATGCCTGTAATCCGAGCACTTTGGGAGTCAAGACGGGCGGATCACCTGAGGTCGGGAGTTCAAGACCAGCCTGACCAACATGGGGAAACCCCATCACTACCAAAAATACAAAATTTAGCCAGGTGGTGCACGCCTGTAATCCCAGCTACTGGGGAGGTTGAGGCACAAGAATTGCTTGAACTTAGGAGGCAGAGGTTGCAGTGAGCTGAGATCGCACCATTGCACTCCAGCCTGGGTGACAGAGCAAGAATCAGGTCTTAAAAAAAAAAGAAGACTTGTAAAGTTATCTAGAATCTGTTTATTACAAATAGTAAATAATATATTTTTAAAAGTACTTTCAAAGATCTAGAGTAAAATAGAGCTTATCTCAAATACTTTCTTATTCCTGTTTCCATCGCAGCATGTAATAGGATGAAGAGTACTTAGTACACAGTCATTCCTTGTTCAGTATTGTGCAAGAAGTATCCAGTGGTTGGGGGGAGATAAATAGTATTGACTCAATGACATGTCAGTGTGTTAAGATGGGTGCAAGTGCCATGTGAGTCACTGGTAGCTGAGGCAATTAGGAACTTAGTGGAAGGAGTGGGATGTAATTGATTAGTAAGAGAATATGGTATCTTGTGTGAGAAGATAAGTAAATGTGTCGAGAACTGTTTTATGTGAGAAGGGAACATAGCAGAAGGAAATGGGATAAATAGGACTTAGGAAAGTACTGGAAATGGGAAATGTGGAAAGATGAAGTACGCACTAAGTCATGTGACAGAATCTAAGCAGAGATATAAATGTGAGTCATTCAAAAGGAATGGTGAGATACAATGAGAGGAATACTAAAGGAGGAAGAGCGCCAGTGCACAGAGGACCTGTGTGAACAGAAAGGCACATGAAATAAAGGTAAATTCCCTTAGGCATTTGTGACCTAGCCCCAGGTCACATGAGAAGTGGGCAGGCCTGCAGAGTCTCAGCCTTATTCCTCCATAGCTGCTCAATCTAATTCGCCTACTGTTTCCTGATGAGGCGCAGTGACTTCTCTCTTGTGGTGTAAGAGGTTTCCTTTAAGCTTTCTTTTCTTGACGTTTTTTGAGATGGCGTTTTGCACTCTTGCCGGGCTGGGATGTAATGGCATGATCTCGGCTCACTGCAACTTCTGGCTCCCAGGTTCACACGATTCTCTTACCTCAGCCTCCCGAGTAGCTGGGGTTACAGGTGCACACCACCACACTCGGCTAATTTTTGTATTTTTAGTAGAAGTGGGGTTTGACTATGTTGACCAGACTGGTCTCAAACTCCTGACCTCGTGTTTGCCTTCCTCTGCCTCCCAAAGTGTTGGAATTACAGGTGTGAGCCACCGCGCCAGGCCAAGTGTTCTTTTCATTTGCTAATTTATTTACTGGACCTGCATATTGGGAATGTGACTTCTAACTACATATTTATAAAATTCCACTCTAACCCACAGAACTTGGATGCCCCAGCCAGAGTCCATTTTAATGGAATTTTTTTCTTCTGTTGTGGTTAGAAAGGAATCCTGGTATTATATTTAAGTTATTACCACTTAGAATTGTAGATTATATCAGAGTTTTCTTCCCATGCCTGTTGTTTTAAAGTTGAAAGTCTTTGATATATACATAACAAGAAACTTACTGAAATCTGAAGGTCATCCTCTGGAATCTGAGTATAAAAGAAGACCAATTCAGTTATTAGAATGAAGTAAAAATGCAGTCATTTCTTTTGTAATTGGTGTCAATTCAGTTGTACAAATGTTATTTATTTTTTTGAGACGGAGTCTCTCTCTGTCACCCAGGCTGGAGTGCAGTGGTGTGATCTCGGCTCACTGCAACCTCCGCCTCCTGGGTTCAAGCGATTCTCCTGACTCAGCCTCCTGAGTAGCTGGGATTACAGGCATGCACCACCACACCCGGCTAAGTTTTGTATTTTTACTAGAGTCGGGGTTTCACCATGGTCAGGCTGGTCTTGAACTCGTGACCTTGTGATCTGCCCACTTTTGCCTCCCAAATGCTGGGATTACAGGCATGAGCCACCACGCCTGGGCACAAATTTTAAAATCTATATTTAACTATTCTTAAACTGAAATGTTGGTGAAAATTTCTTGGTATTATATCATACTCATTATCATACTGTTAGCAGTAATGTCTGCTTTGTTCTGTTCAGGAAAACCCAAGAAAGTTTAAGTAAATCTTAATTCAGTTGTAGTAGGACTGCCTGACCCATTTGGTACATAAACAATTGGTGAAATTCTTTTTTAAACCCAAAATGAAGCTCTGCTTGTGAAAATGATTAGCACTTGAAACAAGACGGCTTTTTTATTTTTGAGACAAGGTCTCACTTTTTCCCCAGGCTGGAGTGCAGTGGCGTAATCATGGTTCATTCTAACCTTAAACTCCTGGGCTCAAGTGATCCTCCTGCCTCAGCCTCCTGAATAGCTGGGACTACAGGTGCACACCACTATTCCCAACTGATTTTTAATTTTTTTGTAGAGATGGGGTCTTGTTTTCTTGCTATATTAGCTTCTCTTAGAAAGACAGAACTACAGAACTAGTAGGAGATGTATATATAAAGGGGAGTTTATTAAGCATTAATTTACACTATCACAAGGTCGCACAATAGGCTGTCTGCAAGCTGAAGAGAGCCAGTCTGAGTCCCAAAACTGAAGAACTTGCCGTCCAACGTTTGAGGGCAGGAAGCATCCAGCACAGGAGAAAGATGTAGGCTGGGAGGTTACGCCTCTCTCCTTTTCACGTTTTTCTGCCTGCTTTATATTCACTGGAAGCTGATTAGATTGTACCCACCAGGTTAAGGGTGGATCTGCCTTCCCCAGCCCACTGACTCAAATGTTAATCTGTTTTGGCAACACCCACACAGACACACCCAGGATCAGTACCTTGTATCCTTCAATATTAACCATCACAGTTGCCTAGGCTGTTCTTGAACTCCTAGCCAAGCAGTCCTCTCACCCTGGCCTCCCAAAGTGTTAGGATTACAGGCATGAGCCACTGCACAAAGCCCAAGTAGCATTTTCTTTGAGCATCATGTTGACATTCAAAAAGTTTCAGATTTTTGAGCATTTTGGATTTCAGATTTTTGGATTAGAGATATTCAACCTGTAATTTGTTCTTTTTTGATACAGTATATTGGTTATGAAAAAGTTTGCCACTCACATTGATATATTTTGTTTTACCTTGTGTCTTAAATGGATGAATAACCCTTTTTAATAAGCTGATGTGATAGAAATATCAAATTAATAAGAATCCGATGTAAATAGTTGAGAAATCCTTCATCCTCTCCTCAAGAAAGTATGTGTTTAACTTGCAGGCTGTAGAAAATCTCTGTTCTTACAAGATTTCTGCAAACTTGTACAAACAGCTGAGACAGATCTGTGAAGATCACATCAAAGCACAGATTCATCAATTCAGAGAATATCCTTTTTAAAACAAAAAATCTTAAGTAGTTTTGTCTTCCTCTCCGTCCCTACCCCTCACTATTTAACCCAGGTTGAAGTAGAATGCCTGTGTTTTGTAGGTTTGATATTTTTTTGTGCCTAGTGTTTTTTGAGAAAGAAGAAATACATGTTGACTTTTCAGCCTTAATTCGTGTCCAGAACTACATGTGGTATTCATGTAAATATGATGTCCTTATGTCTTTACCCTTTTTGCCCTAATAGATTTCTACTTGAGGAAAAATAATCTAAGGGAAATCATAAACTGAAAACATGAGGTTCAGTTATGTCTAAGACTTGCTTTTAAAGGTGTTTTTTAATATAATCCACTTTTTTTTTCTTTTACAAATAAAGAAATAGCACTTTGGTCCATAATAAAGTGCCATTTGGTTTCATTTAGTATACAAGGTATTCATATTTAAGACTAATGTGCTGTCTGTTACATGGCACATATTATGTGTACTAAATGCTTTAAAATATCCTTAACATATGTTTCAGGGATTCATTGGATAGTGTTCTTTTTCTAAAGAAGATTGATAGATGCTGGCAAAACCATTGCAGACAAATGGTAAGCTGGAAAAGGTATTATGTTTCAGCTAAACACTGTATTAATAGTTAAAAACATTTCTTCAAATGCAGGAATGTTAATTTTTAAAACTTAGCAATAGGGAGATTGCTTCAATATCTGTTCCTTTTCTATATTGGAAACTAGTTTTGGTTGAGTTTTCTATTTTAAAACCACAGGTTACAGGTAAACTTGCATATCAGAATGACTCGCACCTTAGGTTCATTTTTATTTTTGTCACACTTACCAAAAATGTATTTATCTCATTAAAAAGCTACATTTTGTCTACAGATCAAAATCTTAAAATCCATCCCCCCAACCAAAAACTAAAAACCTCACATGTTGTAATGTAAGGCAGCTTCATTGCCTAGCACTGTGGCTAAGGAAGAATTATGTGAGTGTCCCCTTGATTCCCTGTTATTTTTCAATTACTTCTCAGGTAATAAGTCAGAGGGAGGGTCATTGTAAGTGCCTTCCTTTCTCGAAAACACAACAAGGATTAAGACAGTCGAATAATAAAAATGATATGGGCATATTCTCAGATAGGTGTGTTTATCTGCATATTAGATCCTAGTAATCTAATATATATACAGACGAACCCTTCAGTTTTATTCTTACTGAAAGCAAATATTTCAGCTTCACAACATATAAAAATTGTTTGATTTCTTTTTTTTTTTTCCATTGGCAGATCATGATCAGGAGCATTTTTTTGTTTCTGGATAGAACTTACGTTCTTCAGAATTCAATGCTACCCTCCATTTGGTAAGGATACCAGTAAAACGTGAAAAGATTGTTCCAAATCATACTCAGATCTTAATTACACTAATGAAAGAATATAAGCAATACTGTGAATATTCTAAAAATTCACATTTGGCTTCTAGACTTTACTTTGTAGCAGTTTTATCTTCCTAATAATATATTGTCTTTGCCAATATTGAAGATAGCTAACATTCCCTGGGCATATATTAATTTTTGAAGAAGTTTTTTGTTAATCAAGGGGACTAAAGTTTGCTCTGGAATGTCTATGATTGTGATTCAGTTTGCTGCTGATCATCAAGAGTTCGCTCATTTAACATTATGGAAAAGTCCATTTATACACGAAAATAGAATAGTATCATGAACTCTTCCCCCTGTCATGTACCTATCATCTGCTTACAGCAATGACAGAATTCCCTGCTTCTTGAGTATTGAAACCAATTGATAAATAACCAAATAAGCTTTCAATGCCAGTACAGTGAAAACTGTTTTATGTCTTCGAAATAATTTTGTCTCTTGATTTGAGCAAGAAAAAAATCCACAAAAAGAAATAATACAACAAAACTTAGTTATGGAGGAAAATAGGAATTTAGCTTCACTTCTCATTAAACACAAAATGAGTTTCCTGTATGCTTTAATCTAATAATGTTATTCAAAATTAAATGTGTGGATTTTATTCTTTTACAATTGCTGCTTCAAAGCCTGGGGCTATAATTAACATGGGAACATGTGGTAAGAAGTTAAGCAAACCTCTTCAGAAGCGGTATTGTGAAGTAATTTAGATTATATGTGTTTTTTATTTTAGGGACATGGGACTGGAGTTATTTAGGGCTCATATTATAAGTGATCAGAAAGTCCAGAATAAGACAATTGATGGCATCCTTCTCTTGATTGAGAGGGAAAGGAATGGTGAAGCAATTGATAGAAGTTTACTCCGAAGCCTTTTAAGCATGCTATCTGATTTGCAAGTAAGTTAACCACTGCACATATTATACAGAGTTGATTGCTATTCCTAGTTATCTTCCCCCACATCAGACAGGTAATGTGCTGATGTCATAACAAGGTTTGAGGGAAGCACATCTCATACATGAGCATAAAACCCCAATCAGCATGCTTCTAAACTACGAAAGGATCCTAGTTTGATGTTTAAAAACCAAATCCATAATGCTGTTTATATAGACATAGAGGACATTTAGTAAATATTTACTAAGTAAATCATATCCTTCATTTTGTTCTCCCTCCCAGATTTATCAAGATTCTTTTGAACAACGATTTTTGGAAGAAACTAACCGGCTCTATGCAGCTGAAGGCCAAAAATTAATGCAAGAAAGAGAGGTATTTAAAAATCATGACTAATAAATTCACTGTCTCTCACAGTAGACCTTTCTTTGTAGAATATAAACTTCCCTTTGCATTTATCTTCCCAACATTGTGATGCTCTTCTCTCACTTAGGTGCTCCTTTCTTTTCTCTCTTCTTAAAGGCCAGAATTCTGGATCATAAACTCTACCTATAATTTTACATATGATTCTACCCTGTCACATTTGGCAGGGCTGCTCCCAGGATCTTTTGGACTTGACATTTTCTGAGTGATTTATGGGGAGGAAAACAATAATATAAAAAACTATCTTTGTAGGTTCCTGAATATCTTCATCACGTTAACAAACGTCTAGAAGAAGAAGCAGACAGACTTATTACTTACTTAGATCAGACCACGCAGTAAGTATTGCATGCTTAATGTAATAGTCTTAAACTGTCGTTAAATCACTTGTAGCACTTTAGGCATCCTAACAATTAACTGTTTTCAGTTGTGATTTGAAATGTTAACAGTTGTTTTCATAATGCAAGCTTCAAGTTATTCTTTCCCTAGTTAATTAGTTTTCATCAAGGATTCAATTATTGAGGGGTGTGTGTGTGTGTGTGTGTGTGTGTGTGTGTGTGTGTTTAGAATGTAATTTAGAAATAATGTTAGAGATTGATGTGATCATTAAACTCTTCAGGCCAGTTAAAATTCAGTGGATTCCCCTATTTCTGTGCTTTCCTAAGTATTGTCAGTCGAGGGGCTTCTGTAAATAGTATGTCTTTACCTTCCTGATAAAAGTAACAAAACTTGGAAAAAGCCAACTACAGCAAGATCATGGAGATGTTTATTTCATGACGTAGACCGAATTCTAAAATAGGCATTTTAAAAAATGTTTCCCATCAATTCCTTTGTGTTTCCTTCTTTTAGGTATAAGGTATAGTAACTCTAAGCGCCAATAAATGTATACATAGGATAGGAATCTTGAAATTAACACAAAATGAGCTATTTGATTTTTTTTTTTTCCTCAGGAGAGGCTTAACATTTTCTGGAAGTCAAACGTCAATAATATTAAACTTTTTTTTTTTTTTTTCTCGCAGGAAGTCATTAATTGCTACTGTAGAAAAACAACTCCTAGGTGAACACTTAACAGCAATTCTTCAGAAAGGTAATTGGCAATTTGTAAATAAGATATTACTTTTTAAATGGTAGTGGCAAACTAGTAGGGAATTTTTAAAGATGTTGCCCTTTTAAAAGTTTGATAGCCTGTGGCTGCATTTCTGAGGATGGACATAATCCTTATTAATCACAGTAAACTTCCTGGAGGTGCCAATTTTCTTATCTGAAAGATACAGGAACTAGAAGAAAGGGATCCACCAATACCAATAAAGAAACAGTGGTTGATATGTGCCTGTAGTATCAGCTATTTGAGTGGCTGAGGCAGGAGGATTGCTTCAGCCCAGGAATTCAAGGTCAGCCTGGGCAACATAGTGAGACTCTCATCTCTTTAAACAAAAGAAAAGACAAAAAGTGGGAAATTCTTGACTTAATTTGTAAGCTTTCAGTAAGGAAAGGTATTCTATCTTATACTAAAGTGGTGAGCGTTTTCTGTTGTTGTTCATGGCATGTAAAACCAAGGACTTCTAATCCCAAATGATCTTACAGTACACCCTGCATTTTACTTTGAGAATGCCACAAATAGGCATTACCTTTCTCTCCAACAATATTTTCTTTTGTTTAAAAATTTATGTATTTAGAAATTTAATGCAGTTATACTGTTATTTCATCCTGAAAATCAAATGTTTATTAGAGCCTCATTTAAATTTGACCTATTTATGCATGGCTTTTGACATATCACAGGCCGTTTCCAATATTCTGAAATGTAGCTATGTCCATAATATGGCTAATATATATATGAGGTATTTATAATGTATATTTATGTGAACCAGTTTTTATAAACTTGTTTATGCCTCTAATCTATCATTCTAAATGGTACAAACCATTATGCAGTTAACCATTTTTATTTTTATTTTAACTTTTTAAATTAAAATGGGGGTGAGGTCTTACTATTTTGCCCAGGCTGGTCTCAACCTCCTGGGCTCAATTGATCCTCCTGCCTTGGCCTTTCAAAGTGCTGGGATTACAGGTGTGAGCCACTGTGCCTGGCCTATTTTTATTTTTATAGTGACTAAAGTCGCCATATTTTGTTTTCACCCGGAGAGATGTTTGGGTTTAAGTCAAAGGAAAATCTTACATTACAACTCACATACAGACTAGGCGTAGTTCAAACCAGTATCACAATAATGATTATAACTCAGATTTGATTAAAATGTCTGATCATCTTATTCACTATATTTTAATGCCAAAATGTTTTAAAATACAGGTTTAAATAATCTCCTTGATGAAAACCGAATTCAAGATTTGTCCCTCCTGTATCAGCTCTTCAGTAGAGTTCGAGGTGGAGTTCAGGTTCTTTTGCAGCAGTGGATTGAATACATCAAGGTATTAACAATTTACCTGTGATTTTTCTCTCTTATGGCTTATCTACACATCAAGAATGCATATTGGCAAGCATTTCTTGTTTGATCCAATTTTTTTCTTTTTTTTTTTTAGAAACCAAGTTTCATTCTTGTCACCCAGGCTCAAGTGCAGTGACACAATCTTGGCTCACTGCAACCTCCGCCTCCTGGGTTCAAGCAATTCTCTTGCCTCGGCCTCCCAAGTAGCTGGAATTACAGGCATACACCACCATTCCTGGCTAGTTTTGTATTTTTAGTAGAGACAGGGTTTCACTATGTCACTCAGACTGGTCTAGAACTCCTGACCTCAAGTGATCCACCCACCTCGGCCTCCCAAAGAGCTGGGATTACAGGCGTGAGCCACCGCACCTGGCCTTGATCCATTTTTTTAAGGGAATTTTAAATTTGTTTTGAAAAGTAATAGGAATTTTGAGAACAGTTAACCTGAGAATGGTAGCTGTGTGGCATATCAGCTATAAAACCTGATTGATGTTTGACGTGATTTCTGTCTCTAGCACTTAAAGCAGTGAGTGTAGAAAAGAAAGAAGACTTTGAACCCAAATTTCTTTTCTTTTTTCAATCTTACACTAAAGCCAGATTGCCATTTTAAGGAAATTGAAAGCTGATTTCTTTAAAAATATGGAAAAGATCCCAGAGGCTTTTAATAATACCCTGTTATGATATCATATGCCCTGTGATCATTCCTTATTATTTTGTGATTATAGATGAGTGGTTATCAGTCTGGATATTTTAGCACTTTATATTTTTTTCCTCATTTCACAAACAGCTTTATTTTGCCAGGTGCAGTGGTGCATGCCTGTAACCCCAGCTACTTGGGAGGCTGAGGCAGGAGGATCCTTTGAGTCCAGGAGTTTGAGACTAGTCTTGGCAACATAGCAAGATTCCATCTTAAAAATAGCTTTATTTTACTTTTTTAAGATCTTTAAATATATATGCCACTTAAAATATGATTCTGGGATTGTTTTCATTGTAGATAATTCATTTACAATTTCATTGTAGACAATTCAGTAAAAAGTGGGAATTTTTTGTTTTAGGCATTTGGCAGCACTATTGTAATTAATCCTGAAAAAGATAAAACCATGGTTCAAGAATTGCTGGATTTTAAAGATAAGGTTGACCATATAATTGATATCTGCTTTCTGAAGAATGAGAAATTTATCAATGCCATGAAAGAAGCATTCGAAACATTTATTAACAAAAGACCAAATAAACCGGCTGAACTTATAGGTATGTTTTCCAGTCCTTTTTCAAGTTGTTTAATGATGTTCTTTGAGTCATAAATCTTAATCAGTCTGAACTTTTTACAAGTTGTAGTATTACTAATTCCTCATTTGTTTGAGGTTGCTTAGCAGGTATAGTAAGTTTGAAAAGTGTTTCTAAAAATGTAGATGTAAATACTGAATGAAAGTCTGCATGTCAAACATAATGTGCTTCTTTGTAAGACAGTATGTTGGGCCCTACTTACCTTTATTGATAATAAGCTTATCTGTTTTCCAAGCCTAAAGTGATTTAGACATGCGGCAGGGTATTATTTCAAACTTTAAGAAAGGGCAGCATGAAATTATAGTTGTCAGTGAAAAAGGAAAAAGTCCAGGGCAAAAATAAACCTAATAATCTGGGTCCATTTAATGTAAGGATGTCGTATATACTACAGTGCTTCTCAAGTTTTTCCACCCAAGTACCCTTAGTGTCAGAGGAGGAGGTAACCTGAGAAGGTCTAGGGTCCTCTGCCAAAAGGATGAAATTTTGTTGCAGCCTATCTATTATTTATCCTTAAACATGTAGCAAATTTTAACCTTCTACTCTGTGATGTGATTGGTTTATTTTAATAGAAAAGTAATGTTTAAGATTGCTTATTATCCCTGTAAAATAGACACTTCAGAAGATGTCCCATGTCTTTCAGTGGCTTTGATTATGCCTTCATAGGGCTACATGAAGCCTCCCCTACAGGATATCCATAAACATCAGAATAGTGGAAAGTACATTTGATCTGGAGTCAGCACACTTGGGTTTGCGTTCAGGCCCTGATATTAGCTGTATGGCATTGAACAAGTCATTTGATCTCCCTGACTTTGGAGACTTTAAAAAGCGCATATAAATTTCCGAAGTACTGAAAAACTCAGTGTATCATACTCTTCTTTGGGTATAGTGCCCAGTATTTCATGTATTCCCCTGGTTATTAAACAACAAACTTCTTCCCCATTTTAGCTAAGTATGTAGATTCAAAGCTTCGTGCAGGCAACAAAGAAGCTACAGATGAAGAACTTGAGAAAATGTTGGATAAAATTATGATCATATTTAGATTTATCTATGGTAAGTATTTACTGATGTTTTAATATTTTTCTTTTAAAATAGCACTCAACAGAGAAGCTAGCAAGTATATTCAACCTGGAGGGAATATTTATTTAGGAATTACAGATTTAAAATTGTTTTTAATTCATTGGGGGGGTACTTGAGGAATGTTACCTAATCATCCTATGCTTTGACTCTTCTAGTATGAAGTGCCTTAGTTTTTGCTACTTTAATCTCTCCAATATTTGCACCAAAGCTACCAGTCCACAAAATCTTTTCTGAAGAAAAGTTAATGCAATAAAGACAATTAAATGCAAAAAAGTTTTACAATAAAAACTTTGAAATGTCTGGCACAAAAATGAATCTCTATTGTTGCTTACATTTAACAAACTTAGATAAAATGTGTAAAGTAAAATAACGGAATAATGGTGTGATTTATTAGCACTTTGAAGCAGTTTTGTCAGAACTTTTTATTGGAATATTATAAGTTTTGCATGTTTTTTACATAGGCAAGGATGTTTTTGAGGCCTTCTATAAGAAAGATTTAGCCAAGCGCCTGTTGGTTGGGAAGAGTGCATCTGTAGATGCTGAAAAATCAATGCTGTCCAAACTTAAACATGGTAGGTTTCTCATTCTTCCCATTCCTTTTCTTTGATTTTTGAAGGGGAATGTTATCTTTTTACTCTTTCAATCAGTTTCCTCTTTTGTCATTCATATCTATGTATATATGATGAAAACATAAATTAAGCAAGCTCCTGAGGTTTCCAACTTACTGTACATATATCCAGAGCTGTTGTGTTTTTGAGGATAAAACCTTGTTCTTGGTTTTATTATTTGTATAAAAATTTCCCATTTATTTTATATTTAAATAGTAGATAAGGTTACTACAGGATTAAAGAGTTTGACTCTGAATTAATGGGGCATACACTTTGGGGTAAGGATTTCTTTTTATTCTTATGAATAGTTACAGATCATACTTCATACTAAAATAAGTTTTGTATTTCATGTTTCCCATTTTAAACCTCTTTTGTTTTTACCACTTTAAAATATTATACATGTACAAACACCTTTAATAGAATGCGGAGCTGCTTTCACCAGCAAACTTGAAGGAATGTTTAAAGACATGGAACTTTCTAAAGACATCATGATTCAGTTCAAACAGGTAAAAGTGAGTTAAACTCTTACTTAATTCCTCAAACTTAGTTATATTTAGTTATCTGCTCACTGTGATTTCTACAGAAGAGGATAAATAGAAACATGTTTGTTGTAATTACTTCATGGCAACTGAGGTGATATTCACAGTAGAAAAAAATCGATGAAATACAAGTATATTTGACCTACTTTAGGATTTATTTTTAACAAACACCCAGAATAACACAAAAATAAAAATAAAATGAGTTGAACTGAGGTCAGTACAAGAAGAGCTATAGGTAGATAGTGGGAACAGGGCTTTCCCCAGCATCTTACCATTTGGTGATTTGCATGTTCAGAGCTTGCAGTGGGGAGAGGAGAAGTGATAATGTAGCTGTATAAAGTCTTTGGGGACATTGGGAGTAGAAAACTAGATCCACAGTTTTGAAGATGTAGGTAGAAAGTAGTTTTGAAATATTGAAGAACATAGGTGATAGTGATGAAAAATTAAATTTTCCTCTTTTGGGGTTTTAATAGTGACTTCTGTACCCCACAATGTTGCTAAGTTGGGAAGTGGAAGTGAAAGAATTAAGAAAAAAATCAGGGCCAGTAAGATTATAGATCCTATAGTAGCTACAGAATAGGGCTTATCTGCTTTGCCCTTTTCCCCTCTTCTTCCTTCCCTACTCCAGGTCTCTCCCTGCAGACAGGCAGTGGAGCAAGCAAAAAACTGGAGACTTGGGCTGGCTGGTGGGGTGAGGAACAGGAGTTGCTGCAAGGTGTTTAAGCCACATAGGGGTATTGAAAGGTGGGGACTGCAGGTGTTATTGGGGCAAATAATGGAAAAGAGATCCTATAACAGCCCAGCTTTATGTGAAAAATTATTTAAGTTGATAATGCCTATAATGAGATCATGTGGTCCTTGTATGTTTTTGTATCAATGTAAACCTCTATACTTGCCTAGTGCATTTTGTGTAGGCTTCATTTAAAGTCCTCTTAATAGTTGCCTTTTATTTTAAGCATAGCCAGTATTTGCATGTAATTTCATAACAGGGAACTTCTTAACTAGGTTATTATGCTAGGAAATGTACACAGTTTTAAGATCTCAGTGTGTGTTTTGATCTTCTTTTAGTATATGCAGAATCAGAATGTTCCGGGAAATATTGAGTTAACTGTGAATATCCTGACAATGGGCTATTGGCCAACATATGTGCCTATGGAAGTTCATTTACCACCAGAGGTAAGAGTTACTGTTCAGAACCTGAGTCATAGGCATAGAAGTCATAGCACTTCCATTTTGCTTGTCATTAAAAAGTAGATATTTAGAAAAAATTAGAGACCTAGGGTCTCGTTGTATTGCTCAGGCTGGTCTTGAACTCCTGGGCTCAAGTTATCTCCCCTGCCTAGGCCTTTTAAAGTGCTGGGATTACAGGTGTGAGCCACCAGGCCTGGCATAGATACTTTTAAAAGTGTGTGTCAGTAAACACATCAACACCAAATATCAACTGCTTTAATATTTTACTTTTGTACTTCTAAGTCCAGTTAAGCACATAGCTGATAATGCCAAATTTCTGGATACAGGGTCAGTTTCCCTGGCTCTTCTTCCGTCTTTCCAGATTATATCCCTCATTCTACCTAGCTATTAAGAATTCTTTTGCATATTTCACCCATAGGTGGGATTGCTTAATGATGGGTGCTTGATTAAATCTGTCCTGACTCCTAGGAAACTGTCTAGCCCAGGACCGAAGTCCATAAAAGGGATTAAAGCTAGACAGATAGATATTGAGAATCCTCCATGGAGATGATTATGAAAGCCAGGGAGTAGATCTCTCTCAAAGAGGAAGAAAAAATGGCAGAGGCAGAATTTTAAAAAAGGCTCACATTTGGCAGATGGTAGAAAGAGGAACCTGTGAAGGAAACCAATGCAGAAGCAACAGTCAGATAAAGGAACCAGCATAGTGCAGAGGCACAAAATCTGCTGCAGGTGAATGTTTCAAAAGGGGATGATTAAACGGTACAGAGAGAGCAAAGGGTGTAAATCCTAATAAATCCCATTTGATTTGCTGGTTGGGAGATCATTATTTTTCATTAATTGGTGGACCTATTGGATATAGTCCTAAAATTTTCCAGAAATATATCACATGATATAAGTATAAAAAGTGATAAATGTGGTGTTGGATACAGAGCTTAAATAAAGCCTTATTTTATTTACTTTATTTAGATGGTAAAACTTCAGGAGATTTTCAAGACATTTTACCTAGGCAAACATAGTGGCAGGAAACTTCAGTGGCAGTCAACCCTAGGACACTGTGTGCTAAAAGCAGAATTTAAAGAGGTAAGTAGATATTCCCAAAACTTTTAGTTTTCATCTTTATCTTTAATATTTAGGTCATCCTTCTTACCTGAAGGTTTAAGCTATTGTTTTATAAATGTATCCTAGATATCTGTATGACAACAGTGATACCTTGTCACAGCTTTTATGTATTTTTAAGTAATTTTAGGTGTGTGGTATTTCCACAATTGATTTGGCCCTTCTGCAAAACGAAATGCATTGAACTTCCCCCTATCATTTCTTCACCTGTGGATGAAAACTTCACACTGCCACTTCCTATTTTATTTGTTTATTTTTAGAGACAGGGTCCTACTCTGTCACCCAGGCAGGAGTATGGTGGCACAATCATAGTTCACTGTAACCTCAAACTCGTGGGCTCCAGCTATCCTCCTGCCTCAGCTTCCTAAAGTGCTGGGAGTACAGGCATGAGTGACTACACCCAGCCTAACACTGCTACTCCTTGACAGAAATCTTGTTGCTGGGAGCTACGAATAGAGTGGGAGTTAAGGGGAATAATGCGCATATCTACTCTCAAAAAACTTCAGCTTTCATGACTAATCTGAGTCAAACAAATCAAAACTACATTTGAAATAGTGATTTCTTACTGCTTATGATGAATATCTAGAATGACACTTAAGGCTGATTAATTTTCATTATTTTAATTATAAGGCTTTAAAAAGACCTGTTAAAAAGTCAGCTAATCCTTCCCCCTATTTTAGGTAGGGTCACACCTAGAACCCCACACTGAAATACTGTTATTACCACCTCAATTGGCTTTGCTGGATGAGGCTAATCATGTTTCTGAATCCACTAATTGAAAAATGCTTTTCCTATAAGAGATGATTTGATTAATTTTTCATGTGTTTTTAAAAAAAGTGATGGCTAAATACCTTTATTTCTCCAACAGGGTAAAAAAGAACTCCAGGTCTCTCTTTTTCAAACACTGGTGCTGCTAATGTTTAATGAGGGAGAGGAGTTCAGTTTAGAAGAGATCAAGCAGGCAACTGGAATAGGTTTGTGTTGAATCAGTTGATTAGCAAACATTTAAGTGTTCACTATTGTGCACACCACTATGTTAAGAGGCCTGGGAGATACATTTATAGGAGTAATCCCTTCCAACAGAACTCTTTTGAGGGCTTTTTTTTTGAGATAGGGTCTCACTCTTATCACCCAGGTTGGAATCCAGTGGTACAATCATGGCTCAGGCTCAAGTGATTCTCCTGCCTTAGCCTCCCAAGCAGCTGGGACTACAAGTGCATGCCACCATGCCTGGCTAATTTTTAAAATTGTTTTGTAGAGACAGGGTTTCACTATATTGCTCAGCCTGGTTCTCGAGCTTCTGGGCTCAAAGGATCTTCCTGCATCAGCTTTCCTAAGTTTTACAATTACAGGCATGAGCCTCTGCACCCAGCCAGAACTCCCGCCTCCAACCCAGATGGAATCTTGCTCTGTCACCCAGGCTGGATTGCAGTGGCATCATCTTGGCTCACTGCAACCTCCGCCTCCAGGTTCAAGCAATTCTTCTGCCTCAGACTCCCAAGTAGCTGAGATTATAGGTCCTCACCACCATGCCCAGCTAATTTTTTAAATATATTTAGTAGGGACGGGGTTTTGCCATGTTGACCAGGCTGGTCTTGAACTCCTGACCTCAGGTAATCCACCCACCTCAGCCTCCCAAAGTGCTGGAATTATAGGCGTGAGCCACCATGCCTGGTCCAAAACTCTTAATATAACCATTGGGAAAGGGGGAAATGACACTTGAAATATGTCAAAACCAATAAGTACTGGCTTGTAATGCTGACTACAAGTGTGTTAAGAGTTCGACAAAGCAAGCGGTCTCTGTGGACTGGCACAATTGGGAAAGCTGTTATGAAGAAAGTGGGATTTGAGCTGGGCCTTCAAGTTTTGGTCAGGGAGAAGGCATATACAGCAAGGGTAAATATTTTGAGACAAGGTTTGGAGGTAGAAATGAGCACAGTATAGGCCCATGAAGAGCTTAATTGTAGCATAGAATCATAAGAATCATGAAGAGTTTAATTGTAACGTAGAGTAGCGAGTTACAAAATTAGGTAAGATGAGTAGGTATTGATTGTGGAGAACCTGATAAATCTAGCAAATGAAACTTACATTGTAGTGTCTCAACTGTGTGGCATGGTGGAAGTAATTATTTGTACAACTTACTGAAATCAATGTACAGGACAACTGGAAAAATGAAGGGATTCCAGTTTAGATGCTATTGGGATAATTGAGACATAAAGTGGAAAGGACTTAGACTAGAATGAGGCCATGAGAATGGAGAAAACATGTCTCTGTGGAAGCAGTGGCTAGCTATTATGTTGAGGATGAAGGAGAAGGAAAAGTTAAAAGATGATTTCGGAGTTTCCCAATTGAGAAGGTTAGTAGTATCACCACTGACAATTGGAAAGAGGACTCAGTTTTATGGAGAAGATGATGAATCGAAATTTGGATGTAACTACAGTTGGTAGTAAAACAGAGAGATGGAATTGCCCCTTAAGCGTGCAGGCAATTTAAGAGAGAAGTGAAATGTCATTTTGGAAGATTTGGTAGTTGCCCACATGGTATGATAATCGACACCTTTAAGAAGAGGACTAGGGGCCGGGCGTGGTGGCACACACCTGTAATCCCAGCACTTTGGGAGGCCAAGGTAGGTGGATCACTTGAGCTCAGGAGTTCAAGACCAGCCTGGGCAACGTGGTGAAACTCCATCTCTATTTAAAAAAAAACAAGAGGACTAGGAAAAAAGCAATTGGATAGAACGAAGAAAAGTTGATGACAACCTTGGGGAAAAAAATGAAACAGTTTTAATAGGGGGATGGAGTGGAAGCTCGATTGAGATAGAATGTTCATGCTAGTAACATATAACTGTACCTCTGTTTCTTCTTCAGAGGATGGAGAGTTAAGGAGAACACTGCAGTCTTTAGCCTGTGGCAAAGCTAGAGTTCTGGCGAAAAATCCAAAGGGCAAAGATATCGAAGATGGTGACAAGTTCATTTGTAATGATGATTTCAGACACAAACTTTTCAGGATAAAGATTAATCAAATCCAGATGAAAGAAACGGTATTTCTTTCACTTTCTCCTAGTCCTACCACACTGGAATTATACATGTTAATAGAAATATATAAAGATTTTATACCTGTAATACTACCAATACCATTAATATTTTCTGTGCCTATGTTGAGCTAAATATATTCCTGCATTTGATTTTGGGTTTTGAGGGGAGTGCTGGTACAGGATTGGGTTGATATTCAACATGGTTTTATATCCTACCTTGTTTATTTAATATTCAACCTTTAGAATTTTTCCATGACATTAAATAGCTTCAAAAAATGGCAAATGGCTGTGTAATATTTTTACATGGCTTTTATAATTTATTCAACCACTGTTCATTTTGGGGCAGTTAAATTCATGACTTTTTAGCATCATAAATAAAATTGCAAGAAACCTGTTTGAACCTAAATCTTAATCTCTTTGATATATGATAAATTTGAGGAAGTAGATTTTTTGGGTGAAGGGTATGAACATTTTAGGAGTCTTAGTATTTAATGTCATATTGTGTTCCAGAATGGCTGGACCAGTTTATACTCTGTCCAGCAGCATATGAGAACCTGTCTTACTATATCCACCAGCGCTAAAGATTATATTTTCTTTTTCCAACTTGCTTGGTGAAAAATCTGAATGATATATTCACTATTTCTTTGATTAACAGTGAAGGTGGGCCAGGCGCAGTGGTTCA
>NW_016107895.1:284630-286680 GCF_001604975.1 Cebus imitator | reverse complement strand
TCACATACACATCAAAGACAGGATATTTCCTTAAAGGATTACCATGTCCTTTTAGAACATTTATGCTGTACCGGGAAGAAACTGTTGCAAAAAGCCCAAACGGGTTTTTTGGTTTAGTTGCTAAAGATGAACGTATTTACTTTAGCATCAAGATTGGTAAACCAACTCCTAAATGCCTACATTTCTGTAAGTCTTGAAGGATTGTAAGCACAAATGGCATGCATGTCTGATTTATATATTACAAAATAAAAATTAATTTTCAAAGAGTTTGACTCCTAACTAGTTTGCTTAGCCAGTTAGTACGATGCCTTGCGTCACAGGTCAAATAGAGTTAGTCACTTTATAAACAAGCTACTGTCCTAGAGAAATCTGGTTAACAACCCATTGAATTGAAACTAATACACACTTTTAGAAGACATCAAAGACAGAGTAAAAAAAGAAAATGGTAAATTCCGCATCAACTATCTCTACTTCTAGAAAAGCAATTCAAAAATGATGTTTTTCTATTAACTAGTCTTGGCATTACTTCATTGGTGTAGGGCAATATATTCAGAACAGAAAAAAGTTATGTTTGTAGGTTTTTTTTCCTCTGTCAGTGTCTATAAGACCCCATTTAGATAACTCAGTGTCTTTAAAGCAATAACAATGTCGTGTCCCTAAAATGCATAATTTATGTGGTCACATTTTGCTTCTGGTATAATTCTTAGGTTTAAAACTTTTTTGTTAGGTTGAAGAACAAGCAAGTACTACAGAAAGAGTATTTCAAGACAGACAGTATCAAATTGATGCTGCAATTGTTCGAATTATGAAGATGAGAAAGACACTTAGCCACAATCTCCTTGTTTCAGAAGTATACAACCAGTTGAAATTTCCAGTTAAGGTAGGTACTTCCATGTTTTCCTATTGAACACATTATAAATAAAAGTACATTAGATTTTCAGACACAAATGTTGCAAACAGATTAAAGCATCATGACCATTTAGAGAGAAAAGTTTTAATTTCCCATGTTGATGCATATGATTTCCAAAAAAAATTTTCTTGGCATATGTGGGCAGCAGTGACAAAAGGGGAAAATAACTTATAAAAGCTTGGATACCTGAAAGTCTAGCTGCTAAATGAGTCTTTGAAATTTACAAGTTTATTCACTGTATTTCTTTTGAACTTATTGGTTTATTTACTTTTTTTCCTCTTCAAGTACCATCATATTCACAGATTTGGTTATTGTAGATTTAGTTAAATCTTCTGTTTAGATAGCTTACATAAGAAATCATCTATTAAAAACCATACAGATAACTAGTCATCATTAAGCATCTTTTTGAAAAGTGTAGTGGTAGTTCTGGTAAAGTGAAATTCGTTATTAAATGGAAATGTCCCATATGAATGCCCAATACTAAAGTCACTTAATGTGATGTTGTACTGGCCTATTTTCCAAGTTTTAGGAGGTAGCTAACCAAACCCTTGGATGATAAACATTGGTAGAGTTTGCATAGATCTGCTAGCTATTAGGGTTCTTACGAGCGTTGGACTTCCATAAATCTCTCAACCTTGCTGATCTTGTTTCCTCTTTTGTAAAATGGAGATAATAGTAGTACTTACCTTGTAGGGTTATTGTGAGGTTTAAATGAGATCATGAATGTAAAAAATCTTAGTACTGGACCTGGTACATAATAAGCACTCAGTAGCTCTTAGTTCTAATAAGGTAAGCATTTTCTTTTCTCCAAACCTAATATTGCCTCCTCATTACCACACTTTCACCCTCATGCTCAGCCTAACGATCGTTTCACCTCAAGCCAGAGAGATCACTGATGCTAGGGAAATTAGGGGATCGCTGTAGTTAATATTGTGCTGATATTCTAGGTCTTTTTTTTGGGGGGGGGACAGAGTTTCGCTCTTGTTACCCAGGCTGGAGTACGATGGCATGATCTCTGCTCATCGCAACCTCCGCCTCCTGGGTTCAGGCAATTCTCCTGCCTCAGCCTCCTGAGTAGCTGGGATTACAGGCACGTGCCACCATGCCCAGCTAATTTTTTGTATTTTTTTTTAGTAGAGA